>NW_009615633.1:15436-20356 GCF_000690535.1 Cariama cristata | reverse complement strand
CCCCCCCCCCCCCAGTAAGGTAGAATTGCAGAGGATGAAAAACTGCTTTAGGTTACATAGGAAAAAAAAGGACTCAATCAAATGGCTCTTCCTTTTCAGTTCATGGAAGGTGAACCGTGAAACATAAATGTTGCTATCACAGAGCAGATGAATGTTGTGTGTATGATGTAGTAATTATTCTCTACTTTCTTAAACAGTTCTTTTAAAGTGAATTGAATCAGGGTCTTGATGCTTATATGTGGAAGTAAATGGAGGTTCTGCCTTTGACTTTGATCCCAGTTCCAGATATTCACAAGATTTTTTCAATTTTCCCTTTACTGCATTTCAAAAGCAACAGCTCAATTTTTGGCTACAGAGTAAAGCAGTATTAAAAATGGTTCTTGTGTTAATATGTGTGTGTATCAGCACATTTCTTTTCCCTATGCAGACTGTTTTTACTGATACTTTCAACTTGGCTGAATGGAACGAAAATATTTGGATATAAACAGATGGTGTTAGCTGAGTGAGAACTACTTTCAAAGACAGTGTAATGTTAACAAACTGAATGTTTTAGTACATTAACATTATAAGATGGAAATTGGATTAAAATTTTGAATAAGAACTATTTTTAGGGTTGTGTAGCACTTTATACTGAAGTGGCTGAAGTTTGTGGCCATCCCATTCATGCCAATGAAGTACTGATTCTTTGTATCTGTAGATGTGCATGCATAATTATTTAAATTAAGACAATGAGTAAAAGTCTTAACTAATGATGAAAACTCTGTTTCGTTTTTATCTAATCATACTTGGAGACATCCCCTGCCCTGAGAGTGTACAGCTTTAAAGAGACTGAGGGTCTCCTAGACTACAGAGGAAGCAAGAGGTAAAAAGGAGAGAGTTTGTTTCAAGATAGTTAAAGATACAAAGTTATTGCATAAACTGGATTTATATTTCAGTTATGAATGGCACATAAGCTTCATGCATTCCGGTAGTGTTTATAGTTCCCTCTGACAGCTTTCGTAAAGTTCTTCCAGACAAAAATAGATTAGGATTTCCTGTGGGTCTCCCTTAGTAGACCTTTGCTGTAGACGATCAGATTTGGATGAACGATTAAAAAGGTCAGAGTTCAACTGAGACCTTAGGCACTGTTCGATATCTTCACACTAGAGGACAGAAGACATTTCTGTGGGCGCAAAATGTCTACCTCAACTCTTCTGGAGAAAGTAGTAAATAGTTATCTAAAGATGATTGAATTTGGAAATCTCAATTGTATTGTGACTCCAAGTACTGAGTGAAAGAAAGGCTGGCATCTGTTTTGGAAAGGGTAGGTCGGTTCCCATGCAATACTTGAAGGGTCAAATTCAGAAAGGAAGGGAAGATCTTTTGGAACATTGAATTTTTGTTTTCAAACAATAGCATGAGTAAGTGCATCACCCCAGCCTTCACAGGGTGCTGGTAGCTGTACTCAATCTCAGCAGCTGACGTCAGCAAATTCCTGATAGCAGGCATAAGAAAAAAATGTGGTTTTTTTCTGTGTTACTCAGACAACAATGAAGGGCTACATGGCTCTAGAGACTTTGCTGACATGAGGGACCATGAAACTGCTATTAAGGCACCAAGTAGATTCTGTTGCAATAGATACTGACTCAGAAATAGAAGCAGTAAGACTGAACCACCAGCAGCAATTTACATGAGACTTTACTAGCAAAGAAGACTAACAATATCACATCAACAAATAGCAGCTTTCTGTATTTCTGTATTTTCTAGTGTATGACCAAATCATAACTTCAAAAGTGAATTTATTATTTTGCTTAATACTAGCCCTATAACCTATATTGGTCAAATTTCTGAAAATTCACCTGGATTAGTGAAATTCTAATCTGCAGTGACCAGTTCTACGCCAAAAGCAAGAGGAGGAAAGCAAGCCACTGTGGGACTTCTGAGCATTGATATGTATATATATAAATGTGGTTTACAACAAAAATTGGTTTTAAGCTCTCTGGAAACCAACACAGGTTCACATATAAAAACACAGGAAAAAAACCCACAAATTTTAGATTTTGTATCATAATACCTAAGCTTACTAGAAAAATGGAAATTAAAATTTTATTTAAAATTAAAATTAATATCTGTACAAAAGGAAACATTTTCATATTTTATATACTTCCTCCATAAATGTCAAAATAACTTCAGAAAGTTTTGGTTACTTTAGTTTGTTTTTTTTTTCTGTGGACTCCAGATGAAAATCCAGGTTGAGGAAAGCAAAACAGAAGATAAGAAGTCAAAGAAGTCATCATATTCTGTGCTCACTGTAACTACCGAGTTTTTTCCCAGCTGTAGCTCAGATAGATGATTCAAATTACATTAGAATTAGCTTTTCAATTATGCAGAGTTGTCTTAATATTATAGACATCTATAAAATGGCACAATTTTTCAGAAACTCTGTGACTGGTAATTACTCTGCAATTTTATCTAGACAGAAAGCAGTATTTTATTACAAATTATTTCAGTGTGAGAGAGAGAGTTTGTCTTCGAATATTTTTATCCCAGAGGAAATGGGAAGAGTACATATGTCTTCACAAACTACTACAAACTTTGATCTGAATAAATCTCATGGTAAATTGCAGCAAGAATTTTCAACTTTGAATAGTTAGTATTGCTTAAATTGAAAACATAAAACTAAAATCAGTGCAAGTTCAAGTGTGAATATAAGAAATGGACTACTGTTTAATCTGCTCTGTAGGAAAAGATGTGGAACATATTCATAACTTGTTCACAGCAGGTTTTTAAATACTGGGATTTTTGCCTTTCATATTTAAAATATGTTTGAAGAAGAGTTAGTAATAATGCTGCTTCAAGTCAGCTTTAGGAAAATGACAGAGAAAAATAAAAAATTAGTTGCATTAAGTAAGTACGAAGCTATGCGCTCAGAAAATGTGACTAATTTCTACCAAATCTTCTTATCACCATAGAAACCATTAAAATTACAGGACAGATACCAGGCTACGTGTTCAGTGAAAGACAAAAATAGCCTAATTTAAATGATGTCTAAAAGTACTGTAACCCAACTGGACCTATGCTGTTATTATCTGATGAGGCTACTCTACGCAGTACCAACTAAAACTCATTAAATGATCACCAAATAACCATGGGACTGAGATCAAAATGAAAATTTACTTAGACTTGAGTGTGCTAGTGATTATTTCAGAAATTACTGGTCTGGGACAAAGGTGAGCTTTGACCATGCAGTACTTTTCTGGTGATTTGTTATTTGTCTTTTTAAAATTGATTTTGATTTTTCAGTAGCTTTTTATTCCCAATCCCCTCCTGGAAGTTGTTTTTGGTGTGGGTGGGTTAGTCAGGTAATTTATTTATTGGATCTTGTTTTTTTGATGGAGGTGCTTTCAGATCCTTCTGGTACCTTCCAGGAGCTTCTGCAGGTCCCTGCTTACGTTACGATACAATAGAATAGAATAATTTCAGTTGGAAGGGACCTACAATGATCATCTAGTCCAACTGCCTGACCACTTTAGGGCTGACCAAAAGTTAAGGCATGTTGTTAAGGGCATTGTCCAAATGCTTCTTCAACACTGACAGGCTTGGGGCATTGGATACCTCTCTACGAAGCCTGTTCTGGTGGCTGACCACCCTCACAGTAAAGAAATGCTTCCTAAGGTCCAGTCTAAACCACCCCTGGCAGAACTTTGAACCATTCTTACATGTCCTATCACTGGATACCAGGAAGAAGAACTCAGCACCTCCCTCTCCCCTTCCCCTCCTCTGGAAGCTGTTGAGAGCAATGAGGTCGTCCCTCAGCCTCCTTCTCTCCAAACTAGACAAGCCCAAAGTCCTTAGCTGCTCCTCATAGGACATTCCTTCCAGCCCTTTCACCAGCTTTGTTGCCCTCCTCTGGATGCATGCAAGGACCTTCACATCCTTCTTAAATTCTGAGGCCCAGAATTGCACACAGTATTCAAGGTGAGGCTGCACCAATGCTGAATACAGTGGGACGATCACCCCTTTTGACCAGCTGGTTATACAGTGTTTGATGCACCCCAGGATGCGGTTTGCCCTCTTGGCTGCCAGGGCTCACTACTGGCTCATATTGAGCCTGCTCTCGACCAGCACCTCCAGATCCCTTTCTGCAGGGCTGCTCTCCAGCCACTCCTCTCCCAGTTTACATTTTTCCTGGTGTTACTCCATCCTAGGCACAGAATCCGGCATCTGGACTTGTGAAATTTCATCCTTGATTGATGTTAGCGCCTTCCTAATTGGTGGGTCATCGATTTGTCAGCTGTTGTTTGACTGGTGGGTTGCTGTGTAAAAGGAACCTGCAGGGTAGGGGCTGGTGAGTATCTGGAGGATCTTAGCCTGGGTGAGATGGCTGTTGTTACCCAGAGACTTCAGCAGGCAGTAGCATCTGGAGGCTGCTCTAGGCTATGTAGGAATTCAAGTGATAAAGTCCCACAGGGCTTGGTTCCCTAGCTGGGGTCAATACCTGGGCACGTCAGAGGCTCTGACCCAGATGCAGCTCCTGAGCAGGTAGCTGCTGTCTGGATCTGGAGCAGCTGGGATTACCTGATGGAGGCAGCAGTGGTCTCGCTTGTGAGAAATGAGTGGTGGTGAAAGCTCTGAGTTGCTCAGTGGAAATTTGTTCTACACTTGGGCCACAACAACTCCATGCATCACTACAGGTTTGGGGAAGAGTGGGTGGAAAACTGACCCAGTGCAAAAGGACCTGAGGGTGTTGGTTGGCAGCCGGCTGAATATGAGCCAGCAATGTGCCCGGGTGGCCAAGACGGCCAACAGCATCCTGGTTTGTATCAGAAATAGCATGGCCAGCAGGACAAGGGAAGTGATTATCCCCTTGTAGTTGGCACCGGTGAGGCCGCACCTTGAATACTGTGTTCAGTTTTAGGCCCCTCACTACAAGACAGACAT
>NW_009615633.1:5406-15117 GCF_000690535.1 Cariama cristata | reverse complement strand
ATCCCTGGAGGTATTAAAAAGTCGTGTAGATGTGACACTTAGGGACATGGTTTAGTGGTGGACTTGGCAGTGTTAGATTAACAATTGGACTCAATGATCTTAAAGGTCTTTTCCAACTTAAATTATTCTATAATTCTATCAAATATTATAGGGAGGCAGTGAGCAGGCTGTGTGCTATTAGGGAGGATAAAAGGGAGGTTGACCGGGGCTTCACAGAAACTTTGCAGAGGGAACAGCACAAGTTCTGTGATGTAGGGAAGGAAAGACAAAAATGTAGAGGCTATGTTTGAGTGACTCATGGATGGTGACCTGCAGGATGGGAGAGGCATGAAGCTTTTGAGTTTCACGAGAAAGACTTCTCCTCTGATGTCAGATCTGAACTTATAGAAATGGATATTGTGCTGTAATAGCCAGTACAGAGGAACAGCCTCTGTTAAAGAGGACCTATGAGAGAACTGGGCCTGAACAGAGCACGAGCACCAAGATGGAGAACCTCTTCTGCTGGGAATGGAAACACTTAGCTGCTGAGCAGACATGCTGTCACAGAAAGTTTTCTGCTTGCCACGGATTTAAGGCCTGGATTTGTGGTGTTGCAGAGAGACTGCTGAGGGCCTGAGGCTGTTAACTCTTGCTGTGAGTGTTTCTGAGAGATCTGGCTGATGTCATTGTGAGGTTGCTCTCTGTCATCTATGAATGACCATGGAGGCCAGGAGAGGTCCTTGATGACTGCAGACAGACACGCAAATGTTGCACTCATCTTAAAGGGTAAGTGGGAATATCAATGGAAATCCAGGCAGAGACTGGTCAACCACACTTCCATCACTGATAGTACCATGGTGTGAATGGGGTACTTACTGGCCATGTGAAGGTGATGGGGAATGGCCATCATGAATTTACCAAGGGTAAATCAAGCTTGACAAACCTGATTGTCCTTTATGATAAGATTATCGTTTGCCACTGGGTTTATGGATGTAGGGAGAGCAGTGGCTATTTTCTGCCATGACTAGTAAAGCTTTTGACCCTGTTTACCAGAGCACTGTTGTATTCAAAGTGGGATGTTAGAGTGTAGATGGGTAGATTAATAGCTTAGTAGAATGCTGGCTGGATGGTTGGGCCCAAAGGAACGGATTAACAATTCGTACTCTACCTGGAGGTCAGTTGCAAGTGGAGTTCCTCAGGGGTTTATGTTGAGGCCTATCCTCTTCCATGCTTTGATCAATAACCTAGACAAGGCGAGAGAATGCAGCTTTATCAAATTTACGGATGACACCAAACTCTGGTTTACATTTGGTATGCTCCAGGGCAGAGCTCTAAATGACATCTCTGTATGGATGAATGGTGTTAATAGTTAAGGTGTAAGCAGATTGACCTGGCTTGGGAACCAATGCTATTCTTTGTTATACTCTGAAACTTGTTACTTCCATGACAGTCAGTTCAACAAATTTTATTTTGCAGAAATTCTGAAATAAGCTTAAGGTAACTTCTGATGACAAGCCTTTATGATCATGACTTTGTGTGGTTCATGGAACTTCTGTGCTTTGATCTGCGTTTTAGCTGTATATACATATAGACACACATGTATACATTCATATATAAAATAGTGTATCTCTATAAATGATAATGAGTTAGTGACATCTGCTATAGTTGTTTTTTTGAACTGACAAAGCAATTCAGTTCTTTTCATTGTAGTAGTTCACGTTTCTTTTTAAATAAGGCATAGTGGAACACTATTTATAAAACTAGTTTGCTGCATTTTTAGCTTTGAGGGAATAATTCTTGTGTATTGGCTCACTATATCAGTATTTCTAGTTACCCAAGCTATGTTGATCAATGTTGTTTGGATAACTTGGGCTTGCTACCTGAGGAATTGAATATCACATAAATCTGTCTGGAATAGTGTCCAATGTGTTGGTACATTCATATAGTGCAGGACAACAACGTGGATGCTAGGTTAAATTCCAGAAACTGTACAAACATGCCGGCATGGCTAAAGATTCCTGCTCATTAATCTGGACTTTCAGTGCTGTCCTGAAGTAGCTACATTGCTCTCAATTCTAATGTGAGTATAGTCATTTAACTGCCATTGTGTTGACACTATCGGTTTTCCATCATATAGATGTGACGAACTAAGCGTAACAAAGTAAATCTACTAATTCTGTACAGAGTTCTATAGTGATGTGACTTACATCAGAACACTGCAAAAATCTGATTGCAGGTCTGAGATTTGGCTTTCAATCATATTAGTACTTGTCAAAATAACTCTGTATAATTATCTCTGTAGAAAAGAAGCTTTCTGCACAATTAAAAATCTAAGTTAATAGCTATTATAAAGGATTCTTAAAATTGCTTTGCATCAAGCTGGGCGAATTTTGCATTACATTTTTAATGTCACTGTTTACACAAATGCTCTCATAACTAAAACCACTTGCAAAAATGTTGATTGAAAGTTAATACTCTTTGAACTAAAGAGTAAAATATGTGCAATTGTTTATGACAAACTGTTCCAGCTACAATTCCAGTCTGGCAAAAGGCTGTTCCAGCTGTAGGTTGGGAGTTGCCTTGGTTTTCCTGAGCATTTGTCCCAGGTGTGCATTCTCTGGTTCTTAAGAATAAACTCCTGAACAGGATAGAGTGCTGTGCTGTAAACTGCAGTGATTAAGGCCTACAACAAATATATTGCTTGATTATAGGTACCTAACACCATATGAGGTGTCAAGGGTATCCAGCCAGGCTTCTGGAGACTGTTCAGGAAGAGCCTGTGTCTGCTGCAGGTCCTGTAAAATACCAGGCAGCCTGTGGCAATATAACTTCATCAGATACTGTGCTGGTTTTTGTCTGGGATAGAGTTAATTTTTTTCACAGCAGATTGTATGGTGCTGTGTTTTGGAACTGTGACCAAAAGAGTGATGATAACACAGGGATGTTTCAGCCATTGCAGAGCAGTGCTTTTCTGCTTCTCACACCACCCCACCAGCGAGTAGGCTGGGGGCGCATGAGAAGTTGGGAGGGGACACAGTTGGGACAGCTGACCCCAACTGACCAAGGGATATCCCACACCATATGACGTCATGCTCAGCAATAAAAGGGGGGCGGATCTTTGGAGTTATGGTGTTTGTCTTCCCAAGTAACTGTTACGCATGATGGAGCCCAGCTTTCCTGGGGATGGCTGAACACCTGCCTGCCTATGGGAGGTGGTGAATGAATGCCTGATTTTGCTTTACTTACACACGCAGCTTTTGCTTTCCCTATTAATGTGTATTCATCTCAACCTACGAGTTTCCTCAGTTACCCTTCCCCTTCTCTCCCATCCCACTGCAGGGAGAGCGAATGAGTGGCTGTGTGGAGCTGAGCTGCTTTCTGGGCTTAATCCACAAAAAATTATTATGGTTTGACACCCGAATTAAGCACACATGCCCATGCACTGTGAAGCAGATGGATGGGGGAGGTGATCTGATACACAAACCCAAGCAAAAGTTTCCTATCTCTGTGAAGACCCTGGAGAATATTCAAAGTTCACAGGCCAGGTTATATCCTCCTTGATGGATGGTTCTTAAAATTAACATGAGTACAAATTTAAAATCCAAAACACTTACCTTTAATTACAGATATGAGGCATCTAATCAAATTTGATAAATAAGTATTAATTTTCCTTGTTGACTGCATACAAATTGTAAATTATAAGGAATAATTTATATCAGTTTACTAGGATTTATTTGCTTCATTCTACCATACTTTAGCCGGGTTCTAGTTCAGTTGAGAATTATAAGGATTACTTATATGTACAACAACTTCATGAAAATCTTTGTGTGTGGAAACAGGACTGTAACAAACACCACTATGATTTAAGGAAATAAAAATATGTACTTCAGGTACTCCTGTTCTGAAAATTACTCTTTTGTACTTCATTCTTTAGTCCTTCTCCAGTCCCAGAATATTAACAGAATTATTTCTTCCTATTGTATGGTGAGTTTGGAGTTGAGGAGACAATGGCTAATTCAAAAAGTCTTTAAAAGAGATTAGAAGTCTCTGTTTTCTGTTCTTTTAAGTGACCTGGTGAAGTCCCGGTGTTTGGTCTTTACGGCAGGTTTTTCTGTGAACTGGGGGAAAGGGCAGAAAGCCAGGCACACTTGTAGGGGAGACAAGAAAGAGGAAAAGAGCAAATTCCCACACTCTCCTGACCTCACACTAGATGCCTGCTCTGCTGCTACATGAGCTCTTAGTGCTGAGCTGAGTAATGGGGTTAGACATTGGGAACCAAAGCCCTGGGGCTGGGCTTCTGGCACAAGGGTTCCTGCAGAGTAAATCTCCAGAGTTTCCTCTGGGAAAAGTTACCTGGGGCTGTCGGGGGGGTGGGGGGGGGGGTCAGAACATATATTGAAAGGGAGAAAGGAGTGTGGCACAGTAACAAAGTTACCTTGTTACCAGCAAGGGAGGAGGGGAAAGTTTGATTCAGAGGTTCACAAAGTACTGTCAGTATATAAACACTGCTGATTGATTGCAGTAGTACAGAGTTATCTTTGCATGTCAGGAGGTATGACAAATCATTGATTAGTGATACTTTCCTGTATTAAAGACTGTGGGCTATTAGGTTGCGAATGCATCAATCACGCCAGCAGTAGGTTCTTAGTGCCAGAGACATGGTGAGGTGCACTTTGCCTATACCAGGACTCTCTACTTTTGGAAGTTAAGAAAGAATAAAGGGTAACTTTACCAGTGTATTCAGCACAAGCAATCATAATTTCAGTCTGTTGTAGTTCTTTACCAGCAACACAGTGAAACTGTGCTGTTGGTATCCTGTTCTTCCCAATCAATCTTACTTCAAATTTTAAATTTTCTTGTGGATATGAGTTTTATTAGAGGACTGGTCTTGCCATGTTTCCCTTCCAAGTAAGATGCATGAACTTTAGATAGGTGTGACATGGACTTTCACATCTGAAGTATCTGGACTCTGTTTATAGGATCTGCATATACAAACAATTTTAGAGCAATTTATCTGTTGCGGGGGGCGGGATGAGGGCATTTACTTGGTTATGTGACTTGTTCACTGAATGCACCTATTTCTCTCCATTGCCCACAAAGTAGTCTGGGCAGCTGTCTGCCATGTACACCAGAATATTAGCCCCAGTCTTGCTGTCTTTAGATTTTATCTAGGGTTATTAGTAAGTCAAATAGGGACGTGATCTCTTGGGCTGTGTGATCATTTTGGACTGCGTTTTTTGTTCAGTAGTAGAACTTTGAACTCCATATCCTTAAAACTTGGAGGAAAATCTTTTCTCTGTGGATGGAAAAAACCTCAAGATTCTGCTAGAAAGCATTACAGCCTTTCCCCATAGATTTTTAAAAACCTAACAATAACACCCAAGACTTTCTGCCCTCTCTGCTATTGTTAGGTCATAAATTCTCTTGTATTTCATTTATTATGTCTTGTGTAAATTGCAGCAATTCAGTTTAAATCAGATATTTATCCCTGCTTTTACTGAGACCCCATCATTCATTTTAAAAACAAAAAAATTGGGATGAAAGCAGCATGGCTGTTTTATAAGGACACTTCTAGAAAAGGATGTGGTTGAAAATTTTGCAGTCATACCTGATCTGGCTTTGAACTTACGAGCTTCTTAAGGTTTATTGGACATCTGAAAGAAATAGTAAAGATCAACTTCCACAGAAGTCCCAGTCTAAGTCCAGAACAGTAACCTTATTCAATAATCTGCAAGTTCTTGAAATGACAGTGAGTGAAATGTCATATGAATCTAGATTTGCTTCAGTCCAAATTTGCTCTGAGCCGGAGAAAGATCTCATTTTCCTGATGGAGCTCAGTTTGAAGTTCTTTAGCTTTGCATGCCACTGAATATACAACATTGAATGTGTATGAAAGGGAAGACTGAAGCAACTTGTGACGGGACAGCTGTGTGATAAAAGTATAAACTGTCAAATGTCAAACATATCAGGTGCAACAGTGCAGGAGGAAAAAGGGCTGCATCTTGAATAGTTTGTATCAGTGGTTCTGGTATAGTATTTTTAAATGTATATTGGAACTTCCAGACATCTAATACAGTCATTCCTTAATGAAATAAAAAATATTATCTCAGATTAATTTGATATTGCCAGATATCAATTTTAACTTCTAATAATGGAAATTTATCTTTGATATTAATTTCTATGCACATGTGTGCAAGATGGTGGAAGTTTAAGTGGAATTTTAATACTTAAACTCCATACAGGGGAATTTTCAGCACTGAAGTCAGAAGCTATTATTTTCAGAAGGTATAATTTTCTTTCTTGATCAATACAGTTTTGAAACATGAAAAATCAAATTGGAAAACTTAAGAACATTTACTCATCAGAATTCAGTTAAGTGTCTTTATAGTTCATATGTAATGATTGAACATGCACAGAAATCAGAAACATTTCTAAGTGTGTGCAGCTGAATTTGTGAAAAACCTTAATGAAAAACAGGTTTCAAATATAACTTTTATAGGTTATGTATAATATTAAGTGTTAACATTTTTTTTAAATTATTCCAATTAGTTTTAAAATATTTTCTAGTTGTAATGGCTTTTTACTTTTTATTAAATAATTAATT
Organism: Cariama cristata; assembly: GCF_000690535.1. Lineage (NCBI taxonomy): Eukaryota > Metazoa > Chordata > Aves > Cariamiformes > Cariamidae > Cariama > Cariama cristata. The sequence continues at coordinate 8,534 of NW_009615633.1, read as the reverse complement.
TAATTTTTTTTCCTGTAGTGAGGTTTAGGCTGTAATGTTTGGATTTTGCCTATTGAAAATATCGGAGTAGGTCCTTATGAGTCCTTAGCACCACTAGCTTTCACTGAAGCTAGTGAAACTAGTGAAATTTTACTAAGAATCCAACTTATCTCATGAATTAGCAACTTATAGTAAGTAGTTTGATGTCAAAAATATGCTTGCAAGAAATGTCATTTCTTACCACAAGAATTTCAGTAGATCTCAGATCTACCTATGCTATTCTATTTCATTGTTATATGTACCAGTGATGATAACTTATATTAACAAAGTTGAAGTCAGAATCTCAAGCTTTAAGAAGCTGAGAAATTCAGTTTAACTTCTCAATTTACTATGACTTCACACAGTGGTTGTAATTGTTCTTACTGCAGATAGAAAGTAAACTAGTGTAAAACCTTTCCAGTATCTGAGGAGATACAACGAATAACAAAATAGCTCTTCTTTAACTGTAGTACTTAATTGGTTTCAGTACCTATAGGTGGAGGTAACCACCCTGTACCATCCCCAGTAACAGAGCACAAATGATTGCAAGTGCTGTCTCAGGTTACTGAGCACAACAGCACCTTGGACCTTGGCTCTGCTTAGGGAGGAATGCCAGATGTGTTTTTCCTTGGCTGTTTCTGTACTCCCACTGCATATGGCTCAGCTAGCAAGCTTTTGATACATCAAGTGGATTTCTCCTATCTGTTAAACTGTTACCCTCAGAAGGTGTTTTATATCAAAGTACACATACTTTAAATCCATGATTACGTACAAAAACAGTCTTTGCATGTATGAAATCTCATAATCTCTAATTTAAGCTACCATTTACTAATGTGCATTATATGATGTACTTCCACTGTGTTTGGGGTGGCTTCAAATACTCAGAGCCTCCCTTCCCTACCTCCAACTTCTTTGCATTACTTTTCCCATGCTGTATAATGAACTGTATTTGCTTCTGAGAAACTGACAATCTTCTTGCTAGGGCTCTTCCTGAGAGGATTTTTGTTTATGTAGGACATATCCGTTTTCTAGGTTTGTGTAACCTTGAGTATCTGGAACTGACCATGGTGGCTAAGATGGAAGTTCAGATGCTAAATCTGCATTTGGCTATAAATCTTAGAGGTTGCAGCTATTATTGTGTTGGTTTTCCTCCTACAAAATGCAGCTGGCAGCAGTGACCTGTGCATTGTCTCTGTATTTTTAAAGGTTTTTGCTAACTTCAGGGTAAAGGTTGGAGCTTTGGCACATATGACCTTTCAAGGCTGGTTGTTGCAAAAGCAGCCACTCCTGAAAGAAATCTTGTGTTCTAATAGGGTCTTCCTCCTGCTGGTTCTGGCATGAGCAGTACTGGAGGGCAGGTACACATTTCATCATTTGGGGGTTTCTGTCCTTTGTTTTTAGCAGCTTTTCTGGGGTTACCCATGTAACTTTGCTACCAGTAGTATGACTACATTATTGTTTCTGGGTCTGGGATAGCCAGGAGATCTAGAGAAAACTTGGAACAGGAGGACGGTCAGAGTAGATCTCATGTTCTGTGTTACTAAATCCATTCTGTCTGTGTTACAAGGTTCGGCAAAATTAGCACAATGTTTTTCCAGAGTGGAATCTGATCTCCAGGCTAGTATTTGTAGACTTCCTTAGAGATTTACACCTGTCCTCTCTAAACCCTACCTTTACTAGAATACAGGACTGACTCTGGAGTATAATAAGTTAATAATGTTCTTTTCTATTATGAATATTACTACAGTAGAATTTCTGTTCCCTCATGCACAGCAGACCTCAGCGGAAACCCATGAGACAGTCTTCAATGTTAGCAAATTACTCACACGTTTACTAAAATAATCTGCTTGCATCCTGAATCAGAAGAGTAGATTTTCCCACTGAACATATGCTCCACGTTTGGAGATGTGTATCCTGTTAAAAACAAAATCAACTCTATTGTCTCTTTGAATATGACAATTAGGGAACATGAGTAAAATCAGGAGAAACATACATACCAAACAAAAGAAAGTATTTCTTTACAATGTGTTTAATGAAACTGTGCTTCTCCTTTCTGCAGAATATTATGGTTTACTAACAGTGAGGTCAGAGAACTGGCCAAAATCATGAAGCAAAAATTATCTAAAGTTATTGAATATGGAGGTTTTCTACATCTGACTTATTTCAAAGTTCTTTGTACAAGGAACCAGTATAATGAACCCTATTTCACAGGATACCCTGAATCATGAAGAGATTAGATGACTTGCTGAAACCCATGAGCACTTGGAGCTAAGAAGAGAATCTAGTCCCAGTGGTCTCGTCCACGGAATCACTGTATCATCTAAGTTATATTTTATGCCATCTAAATGACACATAATCTAAGATGTGTTGTCATCCAAGTTGTCCCTGTACATATTGTTCATATGGCACCTCATAGTTATTTGCTTTCCCAATAACAGCACTGTTAAGAGTACTGGTTTCAACATGTGTTTGTGCTACCCACTCTCTATGCATACAACTCATAAGCAAATACTCAGTTTATAATTCAAGAATACACAAGTCATACACAAAAAAAGGGAGTTTGGCCTGGCAACACTCAGTCTTATCCCAGTTGAATTTCAGGACCATGGTGTGGTGGTGGATTTTCCCCCTGCTTTTTCTGGGCCTCACTACAATTTCAGAAATCCGTGCCTTAGCCTTTGTGTAATGAGTTGGGTGGTTAAGCACTTCTTGATCATACCAGAAACTCTCTCACAGCTAAGGATGGAAAAACATTGACTGTACTGGCAACTTCTGTCGCGTGGCCAAGGGTGGGAATTTGACAACACAGACCTCAGTACATCTCTTACCTGAATAGAAACTTGACAAAGCGGGCCTTGGAGGCCTGGGAAAAGTAGGCCTTGGTACATCACTTATCTGAATCGTAACTTGAGTAGAACACAGTATCGGTACTACTAGAATTTTTAGAATTCCTGCAATTACCAACTCAAATGATGGCCAGAATGGAAATTTACCAATGACTAAAGTCAATCATCTTGCAAACCTATAAACAGCGGGCCTAAGAGAGACCCTTTGAGCTCTCCTGGACCGCAGCGGGCTGCAACCAGCATCTCCCTCTGAGCGAGACAGCT
>NW_009615633.1:505-5377 GCF_000690535.1 Cariama cristata | reverse complement strand
TCGGAGGATCCTTGCCGAAATCAGACAATGAAGCCTGGGTTGAAAATCCTTCACTGCTCCAGACTCAACCGTTTCCCACTGAGAGATGCCAAGGCATTTGAAGTGAATCTCTCACTGATCTCAAGAGAAGTTTTTCTAATAGGTATACCTACCTTTATATGGATATTTATTTATACGTATATATCTTTATTCATCTATTTCTTTATACATTTATTTCCTTATAGATTTATTGCTTTATATATATCTTTATACATTTATTTTTTACATATATATGTTTATACATCTACTTCTTTATACATATCTCTATACATACATAATCTCTCTCTCTCAGTGTTTGTGCGCATGCATGAATCAATTCAAATACTCTATAACAATTTAAGTCACTGTTATGATCATAGTACTCCACAGATGTTAAATTAGTTAGTGATTAAGCATTGTTAAATGAAAAGTGCTGCTAAATACACCACTCCTGATATCTATTAGACATAAACCATTGACCAAGTCTGGAACTAGGGGTAGATACTGCCACACCTAGACTCCTCTCTGAGAAGGAGTTTAGAAAGCAAGGAGGTCTACTCCAAACCTCATGACTCTACAGGATGGTCTCCCTTACCTTGTTCCCCTTTTACCCCCGGTCTCTGTGTAAACCGCTCTAGTTTGATCTTAACTTTTTATTTTTTCTTTTCTGTGTACATTTCTTTCATGTAGTAAGCAATAGAGTGGACCTTGCCATTGAACTTTGTTATGTTAGCTTTCTATTAATTCATATTAAAACCGTTTCTGCTAATATCTATGATGGTGATTCTTTGAGAGACCTTAAAACCACTCATTTGCGACACCTGGTTCCATGTGTGGAGTCCAGGTTCTTCAGTCAGATGACTGTGGTTAAGTCTGAAAGACGGAGGGAGCCAGCTGTCGGTTTTTATGTCCAAGTCCTGAAGTGGCTGGAAGCTAGTTTATAATGTTAACTTGGGTCCATCTCTTTACTAATACTTCTTGTCTTCATCACCTCATCTCTTAGTAACGAGACATCAAACTTGGTCCCTAAAGTGCTGAGGCTCCCATCTGATGAACTGCAACTTTCGTGGTGCACCTATAAAATTTAGCACTAAAATTGTCACATTAAGACTTGAGCTAATGAAAGATGGTATATCTTCTTTAATTCAACAGTGCAATGCATCATAAGAGATTCTGTCCTTTGGTGTATTCATTTAGACACATCTAAGGCACAGGAAGGTGCAATTTAAGTAAGCAGTCTTGTAAAATTAAATGAAACCAGTAAGATTTCTTGATTTAAATTTCTGTCTTGCTTAGGGAAGAAACTGAGCTCTCTACAACTCAATTGCATATGTATATTGGCAGTCAAAAAACAATTTTTCAGTTATATTACCCTATGAAGTCAAAGATTAATTTTTAAACTGCCAACTGTTTTTGTCAGTTGATAATTTAGATAATTCATCCCAATCTCTCCATTAGACAAATTATCTAACAAGAATCTTCAAATGGTCATATGATGTCAAGTCATATCCTCACATAGCCTAAAGTCTTTATAACAGTGGCCTTGAACAGTTGCCAAGAGAAGAGGAAAAGAGTATAGAGATTATTCTCAACCTCTCTTGAATCAGGAAATGTAAGAACATGGTAGCCTTTACCATTGTGAAAACAGTAATATTTAGTGCTACTCATTAATTCCCAGATTTATCATCCGGGGAGGGAGGCTAAAAGGAAAATTGTTTACAATTTGCACTTACTTACTGAAAGTGATATTTTGAAACTACTCACAAAAATGTGAATTGGGAAATAAGAATATCGAGTTGCTCTGAAAGACCTTATGCTTTCAAATACAGTTTTACTATTTTTATTATTTTTCTTTTTTTTTAATTTTAAATAGTTGGTTTTGTTTCAGGTAGGGAATTGCTTGCGTGAATAGCTATTAATAGTGCATAAAAACCTGATGATATTTCTGGTTTTACGTTTGTGCTTAAAGGAACCAAAAATTTGTTTATACTTGCTCTGTGATATCAGCAAAGATGGTTCCTGCTCCTCAAATATTTTCTAGTCCAACTAGAAGTGATACAAACTGATACTAAAACAACAGCACAGAATATGTATACTATGAAGCTTGAAATGCTAGAAATAATACAATGTAAAATGTGTGAGCATCTCAGCCTTCAGATGACTCTTACAGCCTTTGTCAAGTGGATTGGTTAATTTATGTTTGTTACACGTAAGACTCTGACCACTATTTTAGTGAACAAGTCAATAGATTTTGTCTCTCAAAATTAGTTCTGAACTGACTTCTTAGAAGGTTTCATAAAACTATTGAGTTGAAAATATCAGATAGAACAGTTTATTTCACTGCCCCTCCATCCTACCACTTGCGCTGGTAAGACTTGTGGAAAGCCTGAGTATGGCAGAATTTTAATGTGAACTCCTCTCATAGCCTCACTCCACTGTTGCTATCACTCACGTAAACTGATACATCAGCCTGGGGTTACTGCCACACTTTCACATCTGCTATTTATTGTTCTTCTGATCAGTTGCATTTTGAAAATCTTTGGATCTCCACTTAACTGTAGCAGATCCCTTATTTTAAATTAGTTTTGGAATGCAGTCCCATGTTGGCTGTGATACTAAGAAAATAAGAAATATGTCATTACTTTTATTGAACCAGATCCTTAAAAGAATCAAAGTTCAGTCTGTGTACATACTGTAAACCTTAGTTCACATTTGTTGCAGACAGCCTACTGGGAGCCTTAGTTAGGGGTTTTGCCCGAAAGACAGTGTTTCTACCAGATATCCTCAGTAACAACCCTTGCAACCTGCCTTCAGTTAACTTCTCTGATTTATAGGATTGGCTCAGATTACTCCTACTTAATGAAGCATGTTAGTTCATACTACCAGTCTCCTTGTGAAGTCTTTCAGAAGTTCAACATTTCTTTCTGCAGCTTCATCTTTTCTGTCTTACTGTAAGAGACAGCCTGGTTATTCTTAAGTTGCTTCTCTTAAGTATGCAGATGCATCTTTGTCAAAAAAGAAGCCAGTTGCTCAATTTACTTGGCTAACAGTGAGCTTCTGTGCTGAAAAGGCTTTCTTCTTTCCCACTGGGACATTACCCCTCAGTGGGAAATGCGTCTTAAACTTGCATGAGGCCTTTCATTCTGTATCATTCTGTTAAGTCTACTTAGTTTATAAATTGGATAAATATCTGTACCTACCATTAGCTCTTGACAGAACACAGACATAGTTATGATTAATCACTCTGGGGTGGCAGTGGATTAAGAAATATTGATCCCTAATGTCTTTCTTAGAAGGATGTTATACATGCGTGGCATTGCCTTGTTGACTCAAAGTTTTATAATTAAAGGATTTAAAATAAGATGACAGTTAGAGTTAATAAGGAAAAGTTTGAGTGACAATGGGCTTAAATCCTAAGGAATAATACAGAATCCTTGTTGCTGGAGACATTTGAAAATAGACAAGGCAGCTGACCTTTTCCATCTCTGACTCCTATGTTTCAAGTTTTGATTTCAAACAGCCTGATCAAGCATTTGACTTTGATATTTTTATTTTGAGCAATGAATTTTTGATATTCGGTAGAACTTACTTTGCAGACAATACACAAAGAAGAATTTTTAGGTTTAGTAATCTAAATTTTATCAACATCCCTTTTGGCTGAAAGCATAAGAAGTTTAATGCTTGTATCTCGACTCAGGAGAGACAATTAATTGAAAAGAAGGATAACTTTATTTCAAATATAAAAAGAGTCTCTGTGTATTATGTTAATGTTGCACTTTTTAATAGTACATTAATTTATATTTAAGGTACCTTTAAAACCACAGTTTCTGATAGGAAGTAGCTCTATAGTGTTTAATTTCTTCCAGCTGCAGGCTTTATCATGGAAGAACTAACTCATTTGGGAAGGTACAAGGCACGAACAAAGTGTATGTTCAAGAGTGGATTCTAAAAAAGATGCAGTTCTGAGAAACTTCTTTCACAGACCGCATGTTTCTTTCTAATTCAGCTGGGTTTAAGTAGAGAGGGAGGGTTACTATAATCCACACATTTGCAACATCATGGAATGATGTCATTCTCTTGCAACGTGATGACAGTGGTTGATAGCTTGAGGACCAGTTGAGTGATAATGTAGATGAAGATCCATCCAGCGGGGTGCCTGGGGCAAGTCAGTCAACCCCACGCATTAAGACTGCATCCAAGAGAAGAAAAAGAAGGGTAATTGTCAAAGAGGACTCCCTTCTGAGGGGAACAGAGGGCCCGATATGCCGACCAGACCCATCCCTCAGGGAAGACTGCTGCCTCCCTGGGGCCCGGGTAAGGGACATCACCAGGAAACTCCCTGGTCTAGTCCAGCCCTCTGACTATTACCCACTGATAGTCTTTCAGGTTGGCAGCAATGAGGTTGAGGAGAATAGTCTAAGGGAGATCAAAAGGGACTTCAGGGCACTGGGAAGATTGGTTGAAGGATCGGGAGCACAGGTAGTGTTTTCCTCTATCCCTTCATTAGCTGGAAAGAATACTAGAAGGAACAGGAAAACTGATCTAATTAACACGTGGTTCAGAGCCTGGTGCCATCGGTGGAATTTTGGCTTCTTTGATCATGGGGTGGTTTAAATGACACCAGGCCTGCTGACGACAGATGGAGTTCACCAGTCTCAAAGACGGAAAAGGATTCTTCCCCATGAGTTGGCAGGGCTGATTGAGAGGACTTTAAACTAAGTCTGAAGGGGGGATGGGGATAAAACCCTGAATGCTGAAGATGAGTCTAGGGGCAGCAGGCCAGTCTTAGAGGGGAGATCGATAGCCCAGCTGAAGTGCATCTACACCAATGCACGCAGCATGGGCAACAAACAA
>NW_009615633.1:0-401 GCF_000690535.1 Cariama cristata | reverse complement strand
GCAAGGAAAGAGAGGCGGCGGAGTGGCTTTATATGTTAGAGAGTGTTTTGACTGCCTTGAACTTAACGATAGTGATGATGAGGTTGAGTGCCTTTGGATTAAGATAAGGGGGAAGGCCAATAAGGCAGATATCCTGATGTGAGTCTGTTACAGACCACCCAAGCAGAATGAAGAGGTGGATGAAGTGTTCTACAGGTGGCTAGTGGAAGTCTCTCAATCACTGACCCTTGTTCTCTTGGGAGACTTCAACTTACCAGATGTCTGCTGGAAATACAACACAGCAGAAAGGAAACAGTCCAGCAGGTTCCTGGAGTGTGTGGAAGATAACTTCTTCATGCAACTGGTAAGTGAGCCTACTAGGGGAGGTGCTCTGCTGGACCTGCTGTTTACAAATAGAGAAG
>NW_009615632.1:73510-77665 GCF_000690535.1 Cariama cristata | reverse complement strand
TTTTTTTTTTTTCCTTTAAAACTAAACTATACTTCATAGACATGACTGTATTTCAGCAACCTACAGGACTATTGACACCTGTTTAAAAAGTTCTCAAGATTACATCCAGACCAGATTTTCAAAGTTGTTCAGGCATTTAGAGATGCACATTTAATTTTCTAGGCTTTACCAAGCTGCCTACAGTCTTTGAAGTTTACAAAATGCTAGCAGGTACCCAGTATCTGATTATTTAGGCAATTACGTGCTTTGCTGCCAGTTCCATGTGGCCTTATTTCTATTAGTACTGCTTAATGATAAGAAGTACATGAAGTATCAGATCTAAATAGCATCATAAGAGTTTATATCCAAGAACATTATTTTAATTTACTTTTTGAAAAATATATTACTTCTTTTTGTGTGTGTTGACCGTACTGATGAGAAAAATAGTTTCAGGGCTTTACATCTAAAGGAAATGTTATTTTTCTAAAGCAGGATCATTTTATATTAGGTATATGTCCAGTTGATGAAAGAAAATGTGTTTAAGGGCTGCTATTTGACACTCCTGCTTGAAAAAGAATGAATTATCTGAAATATTTTCTTTACAAGTTATCTGTTAGTATTCACAGTTCACTGCCCTGTTGATCTAGTGAGTAAATCCGTCTTCTGCAGAGCTGGAAAACCTGCAAATCACACATCTCATTTCACTAATTGAATGACCCTTTTTCCTCTCAGATGACAACTTCTGGCTTCAAGCAAACATTGTGCAGTTTTGTCAAAGCCTTTTTCACATTTCTACTGAATGGCCTGTAGGTGTTTGAGTCCCATTATACTCTGGTAATGTATAGCAAGTACATGAAACAAAACTCTTCAGAAAGCCAGTGTTGGGCTGTTACATTCTGTGACTAGCAGTAATAAAATGCATGTTCATTCATTTTCTTTCCTTTTTATTATTTTCTTATTTGAATGCATTTAGAGAATTATAAAGGACCTTCCTCTGAATGTTCAAAAATAATATTAACATAGAATTTCATTCCCTTTCAGCCTGAAACAGTTCCTGGCTGGTTTGGTACATCTGTAAAATGCTGTTGCATTGGTCAAGACCAGAATGGCTGGAGGAAGATGCCAACCTGTCTAGCTGAATTTGCATGAAAGACTACCTGGTGTCCTAAGGGCTTTTGTTTGTTTGCTTGCTTTTTAAAATTTATTTATTTGTTATTTTATTTTTTCTCATTTGGTAATTTATTAAGTTTGATACTGGAAAGAAAAAAATACAGATACTCAAATGCCTGCTTACGCTGAGCTTTGTCAGATCTCCTGAATTTATCACTTAGATTCAATATTATATGACCATATCCTGAGGGATTCAACACACACTTGCAAAGCAGGCAATTCAGAATCAATCCCACCTCCTTTTGTCCTGGAGCAGGGTTTTGAATACTGATACCTCAGGTAACAATGTATTTTTCTAGCTATAATACTCCTCTGCATTTTGAGTGCCTTCTTCCAATTTTTCATATTGAAACTATTTCATTTTGAATTGCAAATGCCATGACACGTAGAACTTGAACTCAAGTCTCCCAGCTTAGTGCCCATCAGGCTGCAAAATGATTCTCCTACCTGACCTGGCATATTCAGTGCCAACTATCCCATTCACTTTTGCTGAAAGCTTTTGTTTCCACAACTACAGTAGTGAAGCTATGATGCCTATCATTTGTGAGTTCATATCACATAGCTCCAGCTTAGCATTAGGCCAACATTAGAGAGCAGCAGGAAGCCTTTAGAAGATTTTCCCAATAAAACTGTGATTATTTAAATTGCATTGTTTCAGAGATACTGAATCATTCCTCAAGGTTGAATTCAACACTCTACTCCAATATGTATTATTAAAAGTTATAATTCTGTTGCAGAAGTAGTTCGTTGACAACAGTTACAACAATGTGAGTTGCTATGAATTATGAAAAAAAATGGTTTAGGTTTGCCTATGTATATATGCAATCAAAACCTTCTGTACTTCATCAGATTTCTATTTATGGCCTAACCTTTCACCAGATCAAAAGTGCAAGTGCATCCCGATGAAACTAAATTGTGAGCCAGCTCAGCCCTTAATTTGGTATGGATCATGTTCTAACACTTTATAATTATTTTATTGTATTAAAAATAAGTAGTTGCCAGAACACAGAAGCTATTCTGAGGAACTAAACAAAGCAATAAGATATAATAGGCAAAAACCATTTTTTGAGGCTTGTACCTCTTTTTTAATTTCCATCTCTGTAAAGGGAAAATGCCATTAATTTTAATTTAAAATATGAAGTTTGAGAGGCTACTACATGTCTTTTTATCAACATATAAGGAGATTATTGCTGTGTGAGTTCAAGATTTTTGCTTTCTTTATAATTTTTTGTGGTATATAGCTTCAGGTTTGATAGCCTGAGCTGGTGTTCTTACAGATTTTTATGCTGCTTAATGATTTTTCTTTTTCTTTAAAATAACAAATTCTGTCATACAAAAAAAAAAATCCCAGTAATGTAACCTTGTCCTCTAAAATATATTTTTATATTTCCTCCATAGATCACTCTCCCTCGTCCATTATAAAAAAACATAATTAAGTCCTACAGCTTACACTCATGAGTGATTCAATGCATATATGTAATTTGTGATGTTTTCTTTTTTGCTTGATGTTGACATTGCCAATACAAGGTTTCCATACTTACGACTCAGGAAAACTGAAAAGTTCATTTGCAGTGTTACCATAAATGTAAAAAAAAGAAAAAAAAAAAGTTTAACATTGCCAATACAAGGTTTCCATACTTACAACTCAGGAAAACTGAAAAGTTCATTTGCAATGTTACCATAAAGGAAAAAAAAGAAAAAAAAAAAAAGTTATAAAGGCAAAATGTTCAGTTCAGTTCCCATACTCTTGTTGCTAACTCATGGAAGAAATATCCTTTTGAAGGAAATGGAGAAAACAGCATGCCATTGCATGTTATATAGGTTTTAACCTGAGAGCAAAACCAAGGATATTAGAACTGACAATACCTTTATCTAAATCTGGATTTTAGACAAATGATGTTTTGTTGCTGTACTTTCTCTATCTTTTGAATCAAATGCTACTTTGGAAGACTTAAACTCTTGAAGTAAGCTATCCAGATAAGCAAGTGAAGAAGATGATGACTAAATATCAAAATAGTGTTATGAAAATTTTACTTCTGTTTTATGGTTATTGTTGTCTGTAATAATATTTTCCTTCTTTATCTATTTCTTTGGGTTTGATATGTTGAAACATCTCTTTTTTTTTTTTTTAATTTAAGATAACAGCAGAGAAACTGATACGAGTGTAGAATTTAAAGGCTTTTGCAGAATTTTAAGTCTATCTGAACAGATGAATCAACTGTAGTACTTGAATTTGGTTTAGTTAACTGTTAACAGTACAAAGGAGTGTGACAGATCAAGATGAATTTGCAACAAACCATAAGTTATGCTAAAAAAGGTCTCAACGTAACAACAAAAACACCCCTTTCCCTCCCAAAATAGAGAAGGTATCATTACATTTTAGTTTTCTGAACAATTAAAACAAACTTTCATCTTGTTGGTGGTCCTAAGAGCTCAGACATTACATTTTCGAAGATTGTTAAAGGTTCTGCTAAAGTCCTATTACAACACTGTGCCTTTCATCTGCTTCTATTTCTCATGTACTTCAAGAAGGGTAATTTCCATGAAATGTTCACAAGGTTAAATGCAACAAATCTTTCCATTGTCAAACCACAGCAAAACTCTGTCAAGTATTGCTACAGTTTATTTAATTAGAAAGTTCTAAGCGAACATCCTCTGGAGCTTAGAGGGTTTGGCAATGGACCGACTGAATAGGAAAAATCAACTAGACAGTTGACAAAGCAGACAAGGCAAAAGTTGGAGGAAAAAACCATAAACTCCAACCATATATATCTTTCAGCTACCCCCAAAAGATAGATGTATGCCAGGAAATCAAGACAGTCTGGAAATAAACCTACTGTTCATGTTGCTTAAAGGAATCCACAAACACGTATTGATATATTTGAAAACCAGTCTCATTGCTTGTTATAAATTCTCATCAAGGTGGTTAATAAGGTTCTCATTGTGGTAGAACATTTTCTTATTGTGGTAATGTTGGCTAACTGTTAAATGCCCACCCAACTACTC
>NW_009615632.1:37221-73479 GCF_000690535.1 Cariama cristata | reverse complement strand
TTTCCCCCTCCTCAGCATGATGGGGGAAGGGAAATGGAAAAAAAACAAGAATGAGACAGCTAATGGGTTGAGGTAAAGGCAGGGATATTGCTTATCAGTTACCATCAAGAACAAAGCAGGTTTGACTTGGGGAAAATCAACTGAATTTATTGTCAACTAAAGTAGATTTGACTAGTAAGAAACAAAGACAAACATTCAAATATCACCTTTCCTCCCTCCTCTCCAGACTTCACCTCACTCCTTCACTCCAGGTATATCTGTACAGGCCCAGAGGTGCAGGGAGGGCTGGTGCGAGGACAGGGTTCATCTGTGTTTTGCAGTGTGTCCATTTTGGAGCCAGCTGGAACCAACTGGTCCAGCTGGTCCTGGTCTTTTCTCACAGAGGCCATGCCTGTAGCCTTGCCCTGTTGCCAACACATTGACACCTGCACCCAACGCAGTCATTGATTTTTACTTTACAATGTATTCTATTTTATACTCTTTCACTTGTTTTCCAGAAAGTTTTTTGTTGTAGTAAGTACTATGCCATCAACATGAAAATAATTGTGAAGATGAGTATGGTTTATTCCTAGGAAAACAATAATTTTAAGACTTTAGAAGGAAAATACTTCTAGTCATGTCAGTGTAATTATTCACACAATATACAAATATTTGCGTGTCAGAATAAATCCTTTTTCTATAATGTCAGTAATGTAGATTACAACTCCTGAAGACTAAAATCAGAACTGTTATACTAAAATGCAAATCTGCATTGCCACTGTGAAAAGTAAAAGTTCTGTGTGTATATATGCATTTACACAAACACAAAAATGAGTCTGTTAAAGGGGATTTTCTTTTGGTGATTACATAAAGTGGTGCTTCAGATTTTTATTATTTTGGTTTAAGCTTTAGATGAAAGTTTAAGGATGAGTTTGTGTTTTTTTCACACCAGTTCACCTGCCATCTCAAGTCACTGTCTACAAGCTTGGGACTAAAATGGTCTATTGAGTAATCTTCCCTGGTTCTCTGGTCTTATTTCAGTTCTTATGCTCAATGGATTTCATTCGATTTTAAGGTTGACTGCCAGTGCTCTATCATTTCAGCTGTTCAAAAGAATACCTCAAGAAAAACATTTAAAAGGTCATTTCCATAGTTTCCCTGCAATCATATTCGCCCTGCATGATAAAGTCTCAAACACTAAATCTGGACTTGCTAATTACTGTTTTCCTTTGTCTCTGAGACAGATAATGAGATAGGACAATAATAAAGAGGTTAGTTTGTCTTCAAAATGTCTTGAAAGGTTTTAATTGTCTATTTGATGGGATTTTGTAGAAAGCTGAAAGACAATTTTGCAACATCTTTAATTACAGTAGCAGACTCCTTGGAAAGTTTTGATGCTATTGTGGTGGAGCATTTCAAATTATCTTTGAGACAAGAATTGCACAGTATTTAAAGTAACATGCAACAGAAAGGTAAAATGAAAATGATCATTTGGCTTTTTAGGTTTGATTTTATTTTGATCAGAAGACACTGTTGTTATCGAAGATTCCAAATTTATTTGCCTTATGATTTCCTGACTTGATTCCTGGAAGCACAGCAGGTATTTAACAAAAAAATCAGGGCTTTAGGATTGTGACAATTGACATTCAGTGCCAGAAGCAAGCCATTCAATTCTGGAAGAGAAATTCTAGAGTGAGACATGCTCATAGACTCTGGGTTTTGTGCTTTAAAACAGACAACAGGTAGAACTTAGTGTCTGTAGCTTTCTCTCCTAAAGACCTATCTCAAGGATGTAGCTGTGCACCTGAATTAAACTTGAATTAGAATCTGATCTTTCTCCAGTAGTTTTATGTCTAGCTTCTCCAACGGGGTAATAAATTAAAATATAATGACATAGGAGTCAAGGTGGTCAGATATGATGACCTAGTGGTTCTTTTTTGCCTTAAAGTCTGTAAATTTTGTAATCCACCTGTCTATACTGGAAGCCATGAGAGGGAGAAACTATTTTTTTGAAAGTTCCAGATCACTGGTGGTGTTTTTCCAAAGAAGGATAGACATTTTATGGTGAAACCGGAAAGGCATAAACATAATTCTTCTCTTTTTCCTTTTTCTTTTTGTCCCTTGAATACGTGCGCAATGGATCTGACTTGGATGGAGTTAGCTTATTCCTTAGTAGCCCCCATGGTGCTGTGCTGTACATTTGTGGCTAAGACAGTGTTGATAACACAGCAATATTTTGACTGTTGCTGAACAGTGCTTGCATAGCATGAAGGTCTTCTTTTTTAGCCCCCTACTCAAAGCAGGCTGGTGTTGGGAGTGGACACAGCTGAGACATGTGACCGAAATGAAAAAAGTGATATTCTGTGCTATATGATGTCATGCTTATCAATAGAAGCTCAAGGAAAGGAGGAGGAAGAAGGGGCATCTTTCATTATGGCATTTGTCTTCCCAAGCAACAGTTACATGTGCTGAGGTCTGGGTTCCAGGAAAGTGGCTGGACATCACCTGCTGATGCGAAATAGTGAATTATTTCCTCTTTTTGCTTTGCTTGTGTGTGCAGATTTTGCTTACTTTATTAAACATGGCTGGACATCACCTGCTGATGCGAAATAATGAATTATTTCCTCTTTTTGCTCTGCTTGTGTGTGCAGGTTTTGCTTACTTTATTAAACTGTCATTATCTCAATTCATAAGTCTTTTCACTTTCCTTCTATTTTCTTCCCATCCTGCAGGAGAGGGGACTAAGTGAGAAACCCTCTGGATGTTTCGCTGCTGCCTGGGGGTCAACCCACCACAATTGGTAATTATGGTTCATTTTCCCTCTTGTTAGACTTACTCAGCAGAACAAGCAGGGGATGCACAAACAAGGTTGCCTACCGAATTTGAATCCTGTTTGGATGACTTTACTCAGTATGAAAACACAAAAAGCTATTCTTAATCTGATATTACGGCCAATTAGAAGTTCAGGAGAATATATACATATCTCAATCCAATAATTTTACACAACTGTCTTTTTTAATGCAGTATGAACAGAATGAAGTGTTAACCTGCCTATTCGTGTTCTGTCAAGAAAACAAACTGTACAAGCCCCAGTCCTTCAAATTTAAAGAGGTATAGAAGCTGATGGGATTTTGTTTATATATAAGAAGAGAGCATTTAAAACTCACTTCCATAGGCTTTTTTTAAAGCAAAAGACAGAAAGTAATGGAAGAAAAGAAATTGAATGCTTCATGTGCTGTGTATATTTGTGCACAAAGAGTGTTTATGAAAGTCTCTAGTATAGTATTTATTGCTAAGTCACCAGAACAGCAGATAAAGTCTTGTCTCTAGGTTTTCTTTGTCTTCTACAGCCAAATAAAAGAATACCTGGGAAACATTCTAAGTCAGTTCAAAAGCTTTATAGACTCTGGGTGTATAATTGTTCTTTTAATGAAACCTAAGAACTGCCTTTGAGACAGTACTGAAATTATTATAAGCTTTTAGTATTTATTGCTAAGTCACCAGAACAGCAGATAAAGTCTTGTCTCTAGGTTTTCTTTGTCTTCTACAGCCAAATAAAAGAATACCTGGGAAACATTCTAAGTCAGTTCAAAAGCTTTATAGACTCTGGGTGTATAATTGTTCTTTTAATGAAACCTAAGAACTGCCTTTGAGACAGTACTGAAATTATTATAAGCTTTTCAAAAACTTATTTTAATATAAAGTTTATATGGATTTACAAATGTGTACTGCTTTCTACAGACAGAACTTATTCCCTGTATTGAGGGTATCATTAGAATTATCCGTCATCAGCCTTGTATCTTCATAAGGCAATGATGATCAAATATGCTTTAATCTATTATTTTTATGAAGTGGGTAAGAAAGATTGGAATTTTGGAATACATCCAAATAAGTACACATACAGATAGATTAATACATCAAGATAGATACAAGATCCAGATAGATAAAAGACTTGTCCACTGGAGAACAGACCAAATGGAGCATCGGGCTATGATTAATGGCATGAAATTTGACAAGTTGAAATGCTGAATTCTGCACCTAGGACAGAGTAACACCAGGCACCACAACAATGTAGGTTTGGAGTGGCTGGAGAGCAGCCCTGCAGAAAGGGCCCTGGGGGTGCTGGTCGGCAGCAGCTCAGCAGGAGCCAGCAGTGAGCCCTGGTAGCCCAGAGGGCAAATCCCACCCCGGGGTGCATCAAACCCAGCATCACCAGCCAGGCAAAAGAGATGATTATCCCTTATCCCACTGTATTCAGTGTTGGTGTAGCCTCACCTCGAGTACTGTGTGCAGTTCTGGGCCCCACCATTTAAGAAGGATGTGGAGGTCCTTGAATGGACCCGTAGGAGGGCAATAAAGCTGGTGAAAGGTCTGGAAAGCATGTCTGCAGCTTCCTGAGGAGGGGACATGGAAAGGGAGGTGCTGACCAGCCTGTAGTTGCCCAGACCCTCCTTGTCCTTCTGGACAATCAGAGTGACACTTGTCTTCCATTCTTCAGGAACCTCTCCCATTTGCCATGACATTTCAAAGATAATAGAGTGGTCTTGCAACGACATCGGCCAGCTACCTCAGCACTTGTGTGTGCATCCCAACAGGTCCCATTGACTTATGTATGTTCATTTTCCCTAAACATTCCCTGACCTGATACAATTTTACTAAGGGTAACTCTTCTCTGGTCCAGACTTTCCTTCTGGTGTCAAAGACCTCAGATTCCTGAAGGCCAGTCTTACCAGCAAATGCTGAGGCAAGGGAGATATTAAGTACTACAGACTTTTCCATGTCCTTTGTTACTTGGCCCCCTGTCCCATTCAGCAGCGGGCCCACATTTTCCCTAGTCTTCCTTTTGCCACTGATATACTTGTAGAAGTTCTTGTCTTTCATATCCGTCACGAAATTCAACTACAGGTGGGCTTTATCTTTCCTAAGTCCATCCCTGGATGCTCAGACAGTGCTTCCAAATTTTCCCATGGGTCACTTGCCCCTGTTTTCACCTGTCATACACTTCCTTTATGTATTTGATTTTAATCACAGGTTCTTTATTCATCTATGCAGGCCACCTGCTACCTTTGCTTGATTTCATGCTCTTCAGGATGGACCATTCTTGAACTTGGAGGAGGTGATCCTTGAAGATCAACCAGCTGTTTATAATCTTTTTCTCTTCAGCACCTTCTCCTATGAGATTCTTCCAAGCAGATCCTTCAATAGACTGAAGCTTGTTCTTCTGAATTCCAGGGTTGTGATGCTGGTTTTTGCCCATTTCCCTCCTCTCAGGATCCTAAACTTCACCATCTCCTGCTGCTGAAGCTAAGGCTGCACTCAGCCTTCACATCACCTAAGAGTTTTTCTTTGTTTTTAAGTATCAGGTCCAGCAGAGCATCTCTCCTCATCAGCTCCTCAATCACCTCCACCAAGAAGTAGTCATCAATGCAATCCAGTAACCTCCTGGATTGCTTGTGACCTCTTGTGTTTTTCTTCCAGTAGATACCAGTGTGGTAAAATTTTCCCATGAGGACTAGGACCTGTGGACATGATAGTTCTTCCAGTTGTCTGAAGAAGGTCTCCTCTACTTTTCCCCAGTCAGGGAGCTTATAGCAGACAACCACTACAATATCACCCATATTGGTTTGCCTGCTAATCTTGATCCACAAGCTCTCAGTTGGCCCGTTACCATCCCAGGGCAGAACTCCACACTATTTTCACACATAAAGGGCAAATCCCCCTTCTCACCTTCCCAGTCTGACCTTCCTGAAGAGTCTATATCCGTTTATTGCAGCATTGCAGTCTTAAGGGCTATGATACTACATGTCTGTCATTCTAGTGAGGTCATAGCCCTGTAACTGCACAAAGGCTTCTAATTCCTCCTGTTTATTTCCTATGCTGTGAGTGTTACTGTACAGGCATTTCAGAAAGTCATCCAGCCATGCTGACTCCCTAGAAAGGGCACAAGAGCTTTCCCAATAAGGCTACTTCATAGATACTTCCTTGTTTACATGCCTACATTTGAGGTGATTCTACTTCAGCTTTTTTGTTGTTGTTGATTGCAATGTCCTTTCTGATTATATCACCCCAGCCCCTTTGCTTGCTTACCCATGCACTGCTTCCTCACTTGATTATTGAGGAAGGTCACCCTTCCCATCATTCCTAGTTTAAAGCTCTCGTTAGCAGAGCAGCTGGCCTGTTGGCAAAGATAACTTTTCACCACTTAAATCAGGTGGATCTCATCACTCCCAAGAAGCTATTGAGCCTCACAGTGTCCCATGGTCCTAGAAAGCAAAACCTTTCTGCCCAACACCAGCTACACAATGACTTACCCAAGGTCTGCACACAGTTACAGAGCTATGAACTAACTGGAATCACAGAGACATAGCGGGATAATTCACACACAGCTGTGTCTGATCTTGGTTACCCTCACCAGGCCTGATTCTGAATCCCTACCCATGGGCTTACATCCCAGCCTGGCCTCAGCCTAACTCATCCCCAGTAAAGGGTCTGATTCCCTGGGCTAGGGCTGCACCCTTGCCTGCCCTGCTCCCGGAATTGGGTAGTGGGATGGGCTCTGGCTGGAGAGGCCCTGCCCTGGTAGTCATCTTGAGGAGGCCCCGCTGCTTCCAGCCCTTGGTCTCCAGGGCACCGCCAGTCCCTGCGGTGCCCTGACAGTACTCCACATGGAAGTCTGTGACAAGTCGCCATTTTAGGGGTCTGCGCTGGGGCCATTTTAACATCTTTTTTGATGACCTGGAGGAGGTGAAAAAGTGCATTCTTGTCACATTTGCAGATGACTCCAAGTTGGGGTGACCAGCTGGTACACTTAAAAGAAGGTCTGCTACCCTGGAGAGGCTGGAAAGATGGGCGAACAGGTTCTCATGAAACCTGTTGAGTCCTTGTAGGCAAAGAAGAGTCCCTGTAATGGCACTGACTGGGGAACAAGGAGCTGGGGATCAGCTCTGTGGGAAAGGTCCTGGAGTGGTGATTGGCAATGAGCCGAACATGAACCCATGGTGTGCCCAAACAGCAAAGATGGTGAACAGCTCCTGGGCCATAAGAATGGAGGCTTGTTCCATAGATTGAAAGATGAGATTGTCAACCCTCTACATTATATTTGTCAGATTGTATTTTGAGACTGCATCAAGTTTTGGCCCCCAGCACAGCAAATATAAGGGCAAATGGTGGGGAGTTCAAGTGAAGGGTCCCCAACGTGGTGAGAGCCCCATGGAGAGGGACTGGCGGAGCTGGGCTGGGTTAGGCTGGAGAAGGGATGGTTTCAGTGCCCCAAACAGACTCCCAGCACCTATGAGAGATCTCCAAGGAGATGGAGGTGGTCTCATCACAGTGGTGAAGGGCAGGGGGGTGGTTGCAGTTCAGGCTGAGTATAAAGAGAAACTGTTGCCCCACAAGGACAGAGAGGCAGTGGAGAAGGTTGCCCTGAGAGACTGTGCCGCCTCTGTCCTTGGGTTTCAAGCCCCAACTAGACCAAGATGTGAGGAGCCCAGAGCTGTCCCTGTTTTGGGCAAGGGGTTGGACTAGAGACCTCCTGAGGTCCCTCCTAGCTTGAATTATCCTGTGATACAATAATTCTAAGTACAGCAATATATACAAGAGAAGGGGTTGTACTTTTCCTTGCTTACAGGTTTATATACTCCATACAGGATTGACACCTTTTTCACATCTGTATAGAGCAAAGTCGTTTTCATTCAATGCAAGAGAAGATTAGAAATCAATATTTTGGCTACCAGAGGGCATAATGTTTTTTGCATTATTATTACTATTCACTATATTTACTCACTTTTCATTCAAACTTTTGTAATGAAAATCGTTTGTTGAAATCTTTTCTGGCAGCATTTATTATACTAAGCTTCAGAGAATAAAACTCCCTTAACAGCAACAGCAAGAAAATCTAAAACATGGTGACTTTGAGGTTGATTTGTAGATATTACAGCTATTTTGAAGACAACAGATTTGTTTGCATTATGTCATTTCCCACCCAACACAGCATGTGCCTTCATTACGAATATACTCATTGGACTGTGCTGAAAATATTCCCAACCTAAGTCAAAATTAGATCCAAATGAGATCTCTGGAGTGTAGTGAGAATGGGAATGACAGCCTCCAGCTATAGGGAATATGTATAACAATATCCTGACAATAATATTCACCCTAGAAAATGCTAAGAATTTAGGTCTATAATGCCTCACTGGGTTATAGCAGGGGACAGAAGAGAATATACCAGAAGTGAAAGCAAAGCTGGAACAGAGACTAAAAAGCTGCTGAAAAGAGAAAACATATGTTCCAACAAATCATTCACTGTGCAATATTAACTGTGAGGTAAGAATGCTAAAATGACTAAGTTCTTGGAGTATATCTCCAAGAAATTCGAGAATTAATGGGTACAGCTAAAGCAAAATTCTGCTTAGAAGATCAATGTTAACTTCTTCATAGTCAGACAGATTTGTAGTTATGGGCTATTACCCTAAAAATTCTATCTCCCACTACAGAATCTCAATAAATAAATTTCTTGATTGAAAATAAAATGCAGAAAATCCCGAGCAAACCCCAAAGTCAAAGTTACAGTAAATTATTACAAATACATGCACTTCAGTCATTGACTAAGATTGGCACTAAGAAGCTTATGTACTGCCAAACACACAGACTGATTCCATAAAGCACTGCATATATTTACATACGTGAGGAGCTCACATTCATTACATTTACTTATAAATGACGTATAAATTAATACAGGGTCATTGTACTGGTAATACCATTTCTTGGAAGCCACTAAAAAAACCCAAGAGTTTTACTGAGCAACATTTACCTCACATGCAATAATTCTAAAAAAAAAAACCCAACCAAAATACCCCACACCAAAATGGGGATATACTAATGTTTTTTGATAGCAGCAACTCAGAAAGGATGAATTCTATAGAAAAAAAGTGCTATTAAAGAGGAAAAAATGAATTCTTTTGAGGACCAGACTGAAATATATAAGTTGAAAATCAGTAATACATGATGAAAAGTCACGCATAGAATTTTGTTTCTTGTTGGGAGCAATTGATTGAAAAAGGTAAATAGTTGTAGTAGTTGATCACAAGGAGACTGTATTCCCACGATAACACAAGTCTGGAAAAGGTAATTCTGAAGAGGTGACAAAGAAGAGACTTCCTGTAATAAAAGGGAAGCTTACATGGTACTGACAAGACATTAGAAATAGTCCACATACAATTCAATCGTGTTTAAGAAAACTAATAGGTGGAATGTGAGAATATAAAAGGAAGGATTGCTAGGACGATAAGGGGGATGAAAACTCTAATTTAGAACAGGTAATTAAAAGTATAATGTTCCTTCATCCTATAAAAACAAAAGCCAAGAGGGTTATGAGTAATGTTTGTAATTTCTTAATGGAAGAAGGATTAGAGAAGGAAAACAAAACAAATCCAAACAACTTAAGCTACAGGGAATGTTGGAACAAAAGCTAGTACATAAAACCTATGAATATGCATATGAATAAATGAAAGCTGGACATTTGAATAAGCTTCCTAGCTCAAGGAGATTATTAACAATTTTTCAGATGGAACAGGTATCGCTCCTTAGCAAGTCATTGAAAGAACTGTACAATGTAGGGGTCTGCAAAATGAAGGTACTTGCACCAGTAGCTTAAGAGATCTTTTTCAGTTCCGGAATCTTTAACATTTTTTAATTAATGTTTTGATACATAGTTAGAATTCCATGGGCTCAGGTAAAGAATGAACAAATGTGCCCTTTAGAACACGTCCTAAAGTATACAAAATAGGAAAAAAAAAAAAAAAAGGCAAAAATAGATTGTAAGGTATGGTTTTGTTACAGCTAATAACGATATCTGGACTACTGGTGAGAATGTGAAGGGTATAATGTAATATGAAGTGTTAAATAGAAGTTGGAAACCTCCTGTATTTTTAGTCTCTGTTTTTTAATCCTCAACCTTAAATTGCTGCTTCCTCTGCTTTCAGGCCCAGACTCCCAGTCTTTATTTAGTTAAAATCCACACTGATTTCAAAGAGTGTTGACTATATCCTCTTAACACACAAGATTCTTTGATATTTTTTTCCTAGAAGTGATCAAAGATAAATACAATGTCTCATTCTCCTGGCAGTTAAATCTGTACAAACTGAGAATCAACTGAAATATTATTATCAAATGCTCATGTAGTATCAGCCCAATTTCCTTTCTATTTAAGTAATGGAAAATTTAATACTGGTTTCAATGAGAAAGTAATTAATCCAAGAAGGAATTATTTTGAAAATCTTGCCTTTGAACTACAGCAGTGTAAAAGCGACTTCTAAGATAGATATGGACCTGTCATAACTGAGCAGAATTCTAAGCAGTATTAAGCAATGAGTCGTTGGTTTCTACATTTGGAGAGAGCTCATGAGAACTCAAAGTTTCTGATTTTGAAGCCAATTTTCAGCTGTTACTCTGTTTCAAAACCACAGCAGCTGAACTTCCACTGAGGATTCATGTTTTGGATAGATATATGAAGGGGAAAATGTAAAGGTTTTCTATGAACTATCAGTAAACTCTATCTTTCACATTTCCTAATTCCAGGAAATTATCTGTTCTTCTGAAATGTGATTAGCTAGTCATATTAATTAGCAAATCATTGCTGATAAAACCATGGGGTCAGAATGTTGCAGTACTGTCCAAGGTGCTGTATTTCTGAGGAAGTACTTCATTGCTGGGCTGAGTTCTGTAAGGTTTTGTTCTCATTGTATCTCCTAAACATCTAATGACACATCATATCAGACAGAGATAACTGTGGTTTCTCAATACATTCCTCCCCTTTTTTCTTTCTATCACTCTTCTCCTCTCACTCCAAAACCAGATTCTAATCTCTTTAGCTGTATGTTAAAATTTACTGAATGTGTAATGGATTTAGCTTGCTTCCATTACCAAGAATTTCCTTATGCTTCTTCACTCTACATTTTGCTTTGCAACTCTCTGCACAAGGAAAATTTTATGTAGAACTAAACTTATGTCTTTTTGTTTTTAAAAAATTATCACCTAACCATTCTTATTAAGCAAACTGTCATTGACAGAATTTTCTATGTGCGGCTCCAAAGTACAGTTGGTGCAAGAAATCCCAAAGAAGCGTTTCTGAAATAGTCTTCTCAAATTCTATTCTAAACATACATAATGTGAGCAAATAAGTTCTTTGTTTTTATTACTGACTTAGTAATGGTTAAAAGGAGCAAAAATGTTTTGAATGTGTTTTGAGACTCTTTAATACCTTTTCATAGGGTTGTGTTATTACACATAGTACATAAGTTACATGCTCACAGTAAAGGTGCAACTACAGAATAACCGACATAGACACTACAACAAAGAAAATCTAGCATTAGATGACCAGATTTATGTCTGCCTCAGGCTTTTTTCTTTTTTAATATCATTGGCAAATGTAATGTATTGCTATTGACAAACAACAATCTGTAACTGTCCATAAACAGGTTTCCTGGCCAAAAATACCACGATCAAATTCTCAGCTGAATAAAGATCCTGAAAGAATGAAAGATAAAAGTTAATTATGCAAGAGATTCAATTTAGCTGGAAGCTATGGAAAAACATCCTTTGATTAGTCAGTGGAATTCCTGAAAGCTTGTGTTTATTAACTGGGCTCATTTTTCTGAACATGGGGTACTTTGTGAATTTTAGATCATTAATGTGCAAAAAAATATAGATAATAGGCAACATCTTAAAACATATTTTTCTGAGTGCCAGAAGGTTTGATGCATCTATGCCAATTTGCATTGGTTTAGAATCTGGGACTACATCTAATTTTTTAAAAAGAGTTCCCGACAGTAATAAAGCTGGGAGATTTTTGATACTAATTTGACTAGAGCCTATTCTTCTCCCTTACTGTTACGTCTAAGGTATTTTTCCTTTCTCTTTCTTGTCACATCTGTTTAATTTCTATTGTTTCTATTACAACATAAATGGTCTAGGCAATGAAGTGCAGACAGAGTGTATCTCTGACCTTGAATTATGCTATGAGGTACGTAAAATCCTTGTTTCTACTGTACTGTCAGAGATCTTGGCATTACACAAGGTGGGAAGGTGATCTTAAGTTCTATGAAATAAAAAAAATCTAGGGGATTAAAAGACCAAACAACATGGAAATTCTACTATCTGACTAATTTGCAGGTCCGTATCAGTTACAGCTCTGACAAACTCAGTTTAAGGAATAATTTTTTCAGAAGTATTGAATAGTATTTTTTAATTATTCAGTAACCATTTTGATAATTCTAAATAAGTTTGCCTTTTTTTGGGCATAAATCTGTAATGACATCTACAGATCAAAATGCAAGGTAAATACCTTGCATGTCAGTCGCTCACGGCAAAGGTAAACTTGTGGTGTCTTTTCCTACTGTTTCTCTTATGAACATCTGTTCTACATTGTGTTTTCAAAACTGTGAAGACTAAATTCCATATATTTAATTTTTCTAATTTCCTCTATGCTATGTTTTATGACATTTTCAATCCTTCTTCTTTTATTTTCTGTTTTTCAGATGAACTAGGAGCAGGTGTGGATTTGCCTCAGACCTAGGCTATTATTAAAGTCCTTTAAGGTAGCAAGATATATAGCATCTTTATTTATACTTGCTATATACAAATCAATTGTAAAACATATAAACATCATAAAGGACACCGAAGATACATTATTGCAACACATTCCTTCACTCAGAACACATCAGTACAATTTTCATGTACATATCGCATAACATACGCATATACTTTTTCTATATGGTTGTGTAATTTTTTCAAAACATTGATAACATAATTCAAGCTCCACACACACAAAAAATATTCTTGAAGTGTTCTCTCAGATGTTATGCTAAGTGACTTGACACGTGAACTGCTGCAGTTTATGGTTGTTTCACTTTTGTAAGTGAAATGATTGTGTAGAAAACATAGAAGTAATGGATATTCATTCATTTATCAACCTTCACAAAACCCTGAACTTTTCTTTCTCGTTACCTTATACAGTCTCTAGCAACAGCTGTCTTCCTGCATGATGGATAGCTTTTATATTGTCCCTTATTTCAACCTGAATGAAATTATTTTGCCATAGATCAATATATATATATATTCATGGGGGGGAATAATCTAATAATTCAAATTCTGCCCTGATTTCATCCTCATGAGTGTATAACAAGGATTCAAACTGTATCTTAAAACAGCTGCCATAAAGGACAAAATGATGCTGACTTTGTGTCATTAATTCTAAAGAGGAAAACCATTATAAATATATAAAGATCTTAAAGACTTTGTTGTGCTTTTGTATCCAGTTCATTTCTTTTCAGACTAAGATCTTGCATGACTCTGTGGTTGAACTGTCTCAGCTTGTTTTTCCTACTGGCTTTCTGAAACCTATGGCCAGGCTGTTGGACTAGATGATCTTTGAAAGTGCCTCCAACCCAAAACTTTCTATGATTTTAGAAAACTTTCAAAAAATAAGTTCTTATATTACAAATGTATTTAATATATCTGGGTTTTTTTGTCCCATGAAAAAGTAAGGGTTGCCCCTCCTACATCTTAAAATTGTGTATGAATATGTTTATATTTACAGAAAGTCCCTCAACATTTAGGGCTCATGGTTCATTCATCTTCTGCTACAATTCTATCCAAAGCTTCTATTTCAGAATTATCTTAAATGTCTCCAGTTCCTTTGTCTATTTCACCAGGCAGCTGCATCATTCTACACTGGAAATACACTTTTCCTGCATCTTTTTAAATGAGCTTCATCTTGGTATGAGTTATCTGCTACTATGTACAACTCCACATCCTGCATTGAATTTTAATTGTAAAGAGAACTGGAAACCAAACCCCATTACTGGAAGAGCCTCTCAGAAGAGCTAAACTGTCTGCAATCATTTTTCAAACACTTTGCAGAGCCAAGGAATCACAAAATATGTGTTTAATTTAGAAAACAAGTTTTGACAAAGGTTTTGTATAATGTCACTATCAGGATGGCACAGCAGCAGGTTGCAGATCAATTAAATATCAATTTCTTGTACCGGGGGAGAACAAAGCAAGAAAGGCATCTTACCTAATGCTAGAACACACAGAATAATTGTGTAGACACTGTATTCAGAATTTCATCCCAAAAGTGTCTGTTTCTTTGTTAATTACAAAAGAAATCTAGGATTATCAGCTTACATAGATATCTACATAATACAGCTACGTAAAGTTTGTTACAATATTTCCTCCCTCTTGATGTGGGGAAACTAAGATAGTTTGTCTGAAGGACGATTTCCGTTAGAGTGAATACTGGGAAATAGGCACTTCTAGGACACAGTCCATCCAGCTTGTTTTAGACTTCCATTCTATGATTTTGTCCTAGAAGTGATTATGTTTGCTTTGAATCTAAAAGCACTCTAGATCAGTAACTCAGAAATGGACTTCTATACTTCAGACGACTCTTACCTGAAGAGATTTTGAAAGCGACTTTAAAGAGGCTTACTGGAATAGCTTCCAGTTACTACAGAACATCCATGGGGAGGAAAAGATGGAAAAGAAGGTGAGAGAGAGTGAGACAGATACAAGGGAAAAGAGGAATTTAAATTATTTAGCTTTATTCTCTATATAACAATATTTTTGATGGTCTTCTGTTCAACAAAGCACAGGAAAGCAAGTTCACTTGTCCAGCTTAATTTACCCAGTACCTTACTTGTATATTTCAAAAGAATAATCTGAAAGAATCAATATATAATTCTACTATGCTAATGGGGCTAAAATAATTTTGGTACTTCATGTGAAAAACACCTAATCCCCAAAAACTACTTAAGATAACTGTTTAAAACTAAAATACTTCAGGAAATTAAGTTTTCACTTTGGTTGTTTAGTTAGCCTTTAGGTGTTCCAGGCATACATGTATCAATCCTGCTGGCTTGTTTTGCCGTTTATATGTTCTCACTTACAAAACTGTTCTTATTAGCTTGTAAACTTCAAGGTTAATCCAAGTTCAAAGTTTGTTGAAGACTCTACAATGAGGTATAAGACAACAAAGTAATATAAATTTTCAATGTAATGAATATTATTTTGGGTGCAATGTCATGAGAAAAATGGAAAGTCAAGCATCAGTCACAGCTGGGAAGCCTTTCGTTATTGGCTTCAGATGCATATAAATGTCTAGAGAGACTACTAATGTACATTATCAGTCACATTTTCCAATCTGGATACATTTAAATGTGTCATATTTTTATGGCCTGGTTTATATGAATAAACTACAAGATATACTGCCACAATGGTGAGATACATCTATGAACTCTCAGTGGCACAAAATCCTAACATACAGATATAAAATCAGTACTTGAAAATGCAGGTGCCAATTTAAAGTGGATAAACTTTAAATACCTGCTTTACACAGTGCCTTAAGTTGGGAGGCTACTTTTAGGATGCCTTCAGCATAGAGATGGAGATCCTTTCAGTGTAGCAGTTCTTCAAGAGGGATTTCCTTCCTGCGTTGAACAAGGGAGGACTAAGAAGTCTGGCTCTCTATTTAGGAATGGAAATCAGGTGCTTAAAATTAGGCTCTGTAAATAACTTCTTAAATGGTTGTGCATGGCAGAAATACCTCTTTGGTATCTGCACATTAGCTTTTCAGCCTCTTAAAAAGATATAAATAAAATAGCATTCAAATACTACTGAATATCTGAAACAATAAATAAAAATATTTTAAAACCTTAATTTAAGAGAGTTGCATTCATTTTTTTTTCCCCAGTGTAACTTTTTTTGGGTTTGTTTTTGCTTTTGTTTTTGTTTTTGTTTTTTGGTTTGGTTTGGTTTGGTTTTTTGTTTGTTTGTTTGTTTTTCCTTCCTGGCAGTATTAGAGCAGTTGGAGTCCTCTAATATTGTTTCCTTACAGCTCTCAAGAACTGCAATTTTTCATTTTCAATGGTCAAGAAATACTATTTCTTGCCATATTGCCTTTTTGCGCTGAGAATGGCCCTGTGATAGAAGCAGTATTTAAAGAAAAGAAATATGTCTTTTAGATATAGCAGTTTACTTTTAGCAACTGAAAGCAAGTTTGGGCTCCATCATGTAATTCTTTCCTTCAGAGACACTTACTGGTGATGCGCTCTCTGGCAGCATTAGGCGTAGAAGACTTGGAGAGAATGCAATGGAGGTTATTCCAAGGGTGTTGACAGTAGTGTAGGCACACCAGCATGAGAGGGGAAGCAGTGTTTGAGCACTGCCACAGAGGTTTGCAGCAGGAACGTAACAGGGAACAAGATGGGCTGTACCATAAAAGCAGGCAGGAGGCAGGAACCCGGGAAGCTTTGAAAGAGAGTCAGGCTATCTCCTCTTCCCAGCTAGAATCACAGCAACAGGAGCAAAATGTAGTCCAACAGTGGTAGTGCATACAGCTTTCTATGTTTAAAGGCACCTAGAATGGGGGCTGTAGACCTAGGTGGGATTTGGTTTGAGCAGCTGCAGGTAACAGTTAAGCAGCTGCTTGCTTTTACCTTTGTTAGATGTTACTGACCTTATAGATGCAACTGAATGTTGCTGTTCCGGAACTATTACACCTTATTCGGTTACATGATACACCTTAAGATACGTGATCCATCCTACAGCACCTGGTACAGACCTTTGGGGAGAGCGAGAAAGTCACTACTAAAGATGAACTAACCCCTGCATTATGTGGGACTTAGTTGCCGCAGTGTCTGTTTTACAAATTCCACACAAACATAAGCAGAAGTTACAAGATTTCCCAAGTCATGAGAAGAACTGGTAGTTATTTAGGTGTGTAAAACTGGCTGGTTTCAAGGGTTGTTTGAAACGTAAGAGTCTGAAAGGGTCTGGTTATTAAGACTAAAGCTGCTCCCAAGACTTAAGATACGTAGCTGTTCTGCTTCTAATAGCACTGAGCATGGTATTTCACAAAGACCATTAATACTGTACTCGATTATTTTAGTAATTAAAATTAAGAAATTCCTAAAAAATGCCATGTTTTCTCCAAGATTTAGGCACTGACAATACCAAGAGATATATTTTGAAGTTGCGGAAAAATGTCCATTCATGTTCATTTCCCTATAATACTTACTGCCGTAGAGCAAAATCATACAGCTGATTGTCCATTTCTGTTCCATGAATCCTGTTATTCTCTGACGGTACCAGTTGGATTAACTTCTTTAATAAAATAATATGTATATTAAACAATGGATTTCAGGGAAAACAAACCAAACCAAACCAAACCAAACCATTTGTGACTGTATTAAATGTCTTGAAATTTGGGCTTTATTGGAAAATTATATATAGATTGATTTAAAAAGCAACAAAAAAAAAAACCCCAAATGGGTCTGTATGCATTATTCTCAGTTTGGTATAAGAAGTACTCCCAGTCACACAGAATCTCATTTTTAATAGAAGTTCTCTGTTCAAAATAATGACCTTTTGACAATGATGTAAAAACTTGCAAATGTTTGCCAAAATCAACCTAATTGCTCAGTTTAATGTTAAATAGTCTCTTCCAATGGTACTTGAATCCTTTCATTTAACTACAGGGAAATCATCTTTTAAACTAGCTCAAATAATTGATTTATTTTATTTTTCTAGGCTAAGGAACATCTATCTTACATTTCTTAACATATCCTGCAAGATCTCATAAGGAATATTTATTTCATGAAACATACAAAAGCCCTTAGGAACTTATTAAGATTAAAGGATCTAGTCTCTGACCTTAAAAAAATGACTGTTTTTTCCATAAATAAAAACATGCTGAAGTGTAATACAAAAAGCTATGTGCACTACAGCTCTGAATGATTTGCCATT
Source organism: Cariama cristata (assembly GCF_000690535.1). Taxonomy (NCBI): domain Eukaryota; kingdom Metazoa; phylum Chordata; class Aves; order Cariamiformes; family Cariamidae; genus Cariama; species Cariama cristata. Next base: position 55,698 of record NW_009615632.1, on the reverse strand, counting down.
CCCCTTTGTAAGTTCGACATTGGCACTTGTGGTCAAAAAGAACTTTTGATCCCAGCTTCCTGCTCAAATAAGGGAACGTAGATCTGAATAGCTGTATCATATAAAAGAAGTAGAGCAGAATGCACATCAATACTTTAAAAGTCAGAAATTACCTGAGGCAATAAGTACAAGAAGATAGGGGAACAGTTAAATTTGTAAGTCTGCTTTGTTGTAAATATCATTTGGCAGACTTTTACATTCCCTGTTTTTTTTGCTTCCTCATGTAAGATATGATCATGGAACTTCCCTACAGTTTTAGCCCTCAGGAAAAAGCAACAGTACATTGGGTCATATACCAGTCAGGATTTTAATCGCTTTCCTTGGAATCTACCAGGCAATGTCCGATTGACTGAGAAGAAGATGTTCTCCAGGGGCAGAAGTTGCTAATCACAAAAGAAAATGAAACTCTGATAATACCTTAAATAACACAAGAAAAAAAAATCCATCAAAGTATAAAGATAAACACCACCTCAAAAAGTTACCCTCCAGACTGTTATCGGAAGTGGGTGGATGAGCAAGAATCCTGCCAGAATGCTGTTTTCAGGGAAGCATAATTATAAAGTGATTTCCTCTGCTCTTAAGATACCATCTGGGCAAACGTTCTAATCTTAAAAAGTAGTTCAAAGGACCTCTCCAAAGAACTACAACACTTCAATGCAAGTTGAAGGAGCAGCAAAAGCTAAGCTAATTCCAAATAAGTGAATAAGGTATCATTAATAGGGATTTCTAAGCAATCAGAGAGGGTTAAATGCCTCCCTTGAAACTGGGTGAAACCTTGGCCAACATTGAACTCCATAAGAGCTTTGCAATTGCCTTTCAATGCACTGAGGATTTCACTCGTTAGTTTGATTCCTTGTTACTGGACTGTATCATGAGATTCAAATTACTTTGTGTTTACCTGAACAACTGACTATACATCAACTAGAGACTGTTAGGAATTAAAAGGGAGAGAGAGGTTGCAGGAAGCAGAAATATCTCATTTTCTTCTTTTTTTTATTCATAAGGGACCGAGATGATTCAGTTAGTACCAGCAGAAAATAACTTCCTGGAGTTTTTAGAAAAAAAAATAGTTGCGTCTAACAAAAGGTGGACAATATTGGTTTATTTTAAACTAATTTTATAATTGAGTACGATTTTGATTTAACAAACTAGGTCATAAAACAGTTACTGTCATTGATACTCGTTAAATGAAAACAAAACAAATTTTGGTCAGCAAGCCAGACTTTGTAAGACTCTGTTATGCATCATTGATACCCAGGCTTTGACTTCTGTCCTGAGGCTTTCAGGAATACTCTTATTTTAGCCTCTTTGTTTTCCAATTTATGGCCATCTATTGGGCATATGATGCAGACACTAGCACATTTTTTCACTTTACCAAACACTATCCTTAATAAAAAAACAGTTGTTTTAAATCTGAAACTCTTGGGTTTTGATCAATTACTCTGTGAAAATATCATGTCAACAACAAATAATTTTGCAATTTGCCATACTAAAACCTGATAAAAATTACAATACACTTTGCAGATACATATTTATTATATAGGACAACGTTAAAATTAAGAATTGTTTATACATCTGTCAATGAGATCTTCTTTTCTCTGAACTTCTTCTCCCTAGTCTCTTTCATAGGATTTAGTGCTTTCCTCCAAGTCTTTTTCTCTTCTTCTTAACGTAGGCAGCCCTCTCCACTGCCCCTATAGCTCTAAAAGATGTAAAGACTGAAGAAGAGCTTGGGATGATACAATTGGGGCCATGATTTGCAAGTAACTGATTGTAGTCCTTAAACTTCTCCCTGAACATAACAATTTCATAAGCAAAAACTGATAAAAAAGTCTTTAAACCGAAGTCTTCTAACTTCCTCTAAGTTATTTCACTGTGAATCTCATAATGACGTTTCAGTATCTGAAATCTTAGTTCCTAATTTTTTTGTAGAGACTTACATCCAGATATGAACTGTGACAGGGAAGACTCAAGTTAACTAGCAAAGTAAAGCTGCTAGATGCTGAATGAAAGGAAATATGGAAGTTATTCTATCTAGCTATCCAGAGGAAGGAAGAGGAAAACAATAAAGTAATAATAAGCTAACAGAATCTAATACTACATAGAAATCTACCTGTTTCAGAGGTATAGAATAACCAACTGTCACTTAGATATAAAAAAGATGCATGTATAACTTCTTATAAACAAGGCAGAAAACAAAAAATACTATTTTATGTATGTACATAGCATATCACATGCATATATAATTATAACTAATTAATTGCATTTATACATCGATTTATAAACTTCACTTTATGTGCACAAAACCTTATGTCCTCCATAAGAGTAATTTCTTAATTCTTTGGAAACAATTCTGGTACTGATTCCATTTAAGTATTCTATACTCATATCAGCAGTCTCTGATATCACAGGAATTGTTTTACAGTTAAGTATATACAACCAGACCATGGTCTCAGAGTTTACTCTATCTAAAGGATTTATTATTTGGATTTACCCAAGTTTGTCAACTGTTAGGTATAGAACTGAAGCAAATATGACTCTCTTCAACTGACTTTAGGAAGAAGATGGCTTTCATCCTTGGCGCTGGAGAAAACAGAGAGACGAAAAGCATGCAATTTTACAGTTCTCTAAAGTGCTTGAGCATCTGCTAAACTACAGGTAAGTCGAAAGATAAGCAACCACACATTCAAAGTACAAGAGCATGAAGCAAGAGTGCTGGAGGAATCGGTAATGTTGAAGAGAGGCATTAGAACAGATGTTTCCAGTTCAGCTCTGGGCTTTTTGCTTTTCCTCCTTCCCTCTGCTTTAGTGCACCATCTTGGTTCCTTGAGTTTCCTTTCAGAATTAAACAGTAAAGGACAGAATACTTTTATAATTGTAAATGACTGGCACAATTTTTTTATATTAATAGCTGCAAGCAATCACACTACATTTGGTGTGAAAAGTACACATAAGTTGGGTTCAATTCATACTTTATAAAATTGTTTAAATCTCTTATTTTACTCCAATAATTCTGTTGGATACTGCTGCTCACTTTACAGTGCCCTTGACACTATTAGAACACAGTAAGAGTTGCTTTGAGTTATACTCCATCTATGAAAAGATGAAGACATAGCCAAAGATTGACATGAAACGAGGAAAGCAGTCTCTTTTTTGCTTATTATCCTGGCAACAAGGAAAACATGAGAAGGAATGCCTTCTTTTAAACTGTCTGCATGGTTGCCTTAATATGAGGCAAACTGCGTCCTGTGAGATGAAGTACTAAAACTTGGTTATATTATCGGGCTGAAGCTTCCTGAAAAAATCTGCATGTTAATGTATTTGTCTCCAACAGCTGAAGTTCTATTTAGGCATGCTGCAAGTGACAGTGACACACTACAAATGAAATCTATAGGTACCTTATTCTTCGCTGAGAGTCAGTTCCTTTAATACAGACATAGAGAGCTATTCGGTGAGATCTAGCATATCTTCCCTAGTCTCCAAGTGCTTCTTGAGAACTGCATAGGTCACCTCTTCACCTTGTGTCCCATCCATCAGCCCCTTGACAGTGTCTCAGAGACTCTAGGTGATGAGAAACATTTCTTAGTGATGATAGTTAGATGACTAGCTTCTGCCCTCCTGAGTCCTAGGTGTAAAGGTGGGATACAGATGGTCCGTTGTCCAGGTTCCTTTCGTCAATGGGATAGATTTTTTCTGAAGCTTTCTTCATGGACAGACAGGAATCTCCCTGACACTGGAGTGTGTACACTATGTATTCATGACATGTGTACAAATCATTTCTCTTTAGCATACATATAAGCAACACGGAAGAAAAACTAACTCAAAATTTGATAACAGTTGTAACTCAATTTGTCTGCACTGAGGATGAAGGGCAAGGTCTGAGACAACATTCGAGAAAGCCTGGCTGTCACTGCTTTTCCTAGCAAAACGATAGAAGAGATATAAGCAGTGTTTCCCAGGAGCAGCTGCTACCTGCCCTGGATTTTCACGGCTTTGGCGTAAACTAAGGACACCTAAAAATTTCACCCATCGGAAGCTACAAACCTGCTTAACTAACTGCTTTTCTTTTCAGCAGAACCAGTCGAGGAATGGAAAAATAAACAGGTGGTTGACATAATATCAGAAATCTACTAACAGTAATAGTTTTTTTCACATATTTAACTTGAGAGAAATTAATTTTAGCCTTTTATGATGAATGATTTCTTATAGGTCAAACTGTATATGACTTGTTATTCCAGCTCAGGGCTTGATAAAAAAGGTGTCTTTCATGGAATGGTTAAAAGAGGCCATTTTGAAATAAAAGACCTCTCTGACAGTAGAATTGCTTTTAAACAATGTACCATGTTGTAATACAAGTGTCATTTTCTGACACTGAAAGAAGCAAGAGTGTCAAGATTCAGAGATGGGCTGCACAGCTCTGCTTCAGCTTTCCACTTCCACACTTTCTCCAAGTTCTGCCATGTGAAATGTTATGGTACTGAAAGGACTCATTTTCATTTTTTGTCTCATGTCACTCGTCTCTGAGTAGGTCTCCACGAGAACATGAGTCACATGCCAAAGGCAGGAGGCCCTTTGTCTTGCCACCACCCACCATCACTTTATCCTGTCACTGATAGACTCCTTTCATTCCCATTCACCCAAGGATTTAAAATGGTCAGTGGAGTGGTGTTTGAAGAGAGAAAAATTAATGGTCTACAGCTAAAGAGAAAAATGAGCATATTTGTAAAATAATGTTAAATTAAAATAAACTGAAAGAAATAAAAAATTGTAATATGCAGTTCACTGTTTCATCATGTCCGATCTATCTCATAACATCATGTCTGAGTCATGACTCACTGATAGCAGTGTCTCACACCTACTGTTTTAGAAAGATGTAAATGATTCCAGTGATATAAAAGACAAGCTTTTAGACATGATATTGCAATTATATTACTTTGCACAGGAAAAGAGTTCTTCCTTGACCCTGGGAAATGACCATTGTATATAACAAAGCATAAGAGTAGATTCTCACAGCTTCTGTTATTGCAAATGTTATTCATAGTCATAAAATTATATGGACCTTTTTAAAATTTAGCTATCCAATCTATCAAGTGCTTGCTAAAAATTCCTTTTCCTGTCACATGAAACAGGACAATTATTTTTTTATTGTATTTTAGCTGAATATTTTCTTCCACTATATGTCCCATATAAGTAAAAGTATAGATTAAATTCATGTGATTTGATGCCATAAAAGCTTGATATGAAAGATCATCCTTTTATCCTTTATAATCTTCAACTACTACCCCATCAAATAAAGCTCTGCATTTTGAAGTCTTTAGTTGAAGCAGCATCACACTGTTAGTTTGTTACTATATAGACAGTCATACAACACATGCATTTAGGTAAAATAGAATACAATTAAGGGCATAAGTTACCATTGTACTCTCTGTGGGGATTAAGCAGCATGTTGCAATCTAGTTACCCTTTAATGCACACCAAATGCTTGTGCTGTTCTAACTATAAGCACTTTTACTGTTTAAAAAACTGTTAAGGTAGTCTAATAGAATTTGTTTTTCATTTGCATCTGCTTTGAGCAGATGATGAGAAAAATAAATGCTAGCTTTTACTGATTTATTTTATAAGAACATTACGGAACTTAGAAGAAAATCAACATATAATCAGGAAATCCATGATATAAACATTTAATGACCTCAGATAAGTGCATAAAACCCAAATATGTCAGGTTTTTAGAGAAGCTTATGCAAGGATTTTGGTGGTCATCATTGTAAATTTTTTTTCAAGTTAAGACCTACCATATCCATTAAGCTTAAGGGTTTACGGATAAGTTAGACCACTAGTCTGTAACTTTGTGATATTTTTACTTTTCTTTATTTTATTTTTTAATAGGAAATTAATTTCATAGCTTACCGACTATTTCTTTGAAGGTCTGTCAGATTCTATGTTTGCTAATTGCTCGAGAGTATCCATTTGACATTAAAGGAACTCAAAGAACTAAAATATTCACAAAACATGTATTTTAACGGTAGACAGGGAGGATCATTTACAACAGTTAGGTTTCTCTGGATCACTTTTGTACAAGTAGTACAACCAGCTCTCCTCACCATAAATTTTCATCATAGGTTATTCTTAGGTTTCCTCAGTTCTAGTATCCATTGCATGTCTTTTGCACCCTGTGAAGCAAGCCGTAATGTAATAATTGCAACCTCAACTTGTTGCAGGATGGAAAGACAAAGGAGTAGACTAGTATGACCTTGCTCAAAATCCTTGTTTTTTAAAGTCCTGGATTTCTGTTTTAAAGTATAAGATAGAATTTAATCAATTTTACTTGGGGTTTCCCAGAGCTGCCTTTTTGCAGGCAAAGAAGGGCTACGGCTACAACAGCCACACTAGTCTAGAAATCATAACTTACCATACTATCAAAAAAATCTTGCTACCATTGAAGATACTAATGCAGAGATAGTATAAAAAAAGAATAGAAGTGTATTACAAGAGAGGAAGGGAGAGAGGGAAGAAGGGAAGGGGAAAATTGCTCATATTCTTTTAAGGGATTTAATTTTACATATTTATGAAGGAAATACAAGCTAACAGCATTTTGATGGGATAATAAAACTCATAAGGACTCTAATGGGAAAAAATGTATGCATGTATGCATATATACATGCATAAACATCTTTATACATACACATATATGAACTAAAAGAATAGTTAACCAGGTTTTTGAAAGTATCTTTTCATTAAGTAGTGCACACATGGCCAGATACACATATACTCTCAGACACTTTGAGCTGAAACTCAGTTTTAAAAGGCTAGATTTATAAAAAACAAGACTTTCCAAGGGCCTGGTATTTCAATCATTGTCCATGACAAACACTTTGAGCTGGCATGGAAAAAAAATCTATTCCTCATTTGCAGAGCTGCCAGACTACAAGTCTCCTGTGTACTTTTAAATGAACTGATGAGTGAAAAATTAAAGAAAACAGAGTTTAACTATTTACATGTGTCAAGCTTAGGGTGCAGCAGCAGAGTATGAAGATGAAATAATGCAACAGTCTACAAAAGCTTTTTCTTGTGTTCAAAGGATGCAGAGTATATTGTACCTTTACTCTTTAGGTAGTGCATAGATGACACAGAACACTAATGGCAGTTGTTATTTGCCCAACATCAGTTGTTTTAATGTCTGGGAGTAAAATGAAAATTCCACGGAGGATTTGATAGAGATGATTGTACAGATCCTTAGTCCATACTGACACTAAACAACTCTTCGAAAGCTCAGCTGCAGGTGAAGTGCAGCACTGTCAGCCTAGTGTTTCCAGGTCAGATGCTGTTGAAAGCACTTGGTGACTTTTCATTCGATAAAACAATAATTCAGAGATGACTGAACATATCTAGCTGATGAAGACAGATCAAATGTTTTGCTTATTTCTGAGATAATGTTTCTGACTGAAGAGTACAATATTTATACTAAATCATATTTTTCTTTTATGCTAATATGATCTGGAAAATAGTGACCATTATTTATGTTTATTCTATGAACTTAGTCTTCAGTATTACTCTAGCAACAGCTATTTGTCTACTTTTCTTTTCATTTTCTTGAGATATGTATGTTTGTGAATGTCTGGCTTTGACTTTCTAAGTGTCTTCCTTTAAAAAAAATACCATTGTTCAAGTCACCTTTCAGATAAGATAATTCACAGTACTGACTTCCATCCTTGCTCATTCAATACTTTTATTAAACCTGAGAGTGCTCTGTTGAGTTCTAGACTGACTCACCAAAGTGCATGCAAAGTACATGTTCATTCACCATCTTAAACTTCTATCGGTATTGCTTTTCTCCTGACAGCAATTTGCTATGTTCTAGTTAGTAATTCTTTAAAAGTAAATGATGGGAGCATCTATAATTAGTCTTGGGCTACAGAAGGTAGCGAGGAGAGAGCTAAGAGTGTCTCTGAACCATCTTCTGTGCAGCAGAAAGGAGATCCACATGGAGTTGTGGAGGTGAGAGCTGCTTTTTTAAGCTTTTCTCAGAAATATCTAGAACTTTGTTCTAAAATTGACAGAAGGTTCATAATCTCACAACTATTTTTCAGTCCTCCCATTTCTAACTGGAGACTGATTCGATACAATGAAGGAATTGAACCCTTTATTTAAGATATAATCTGGGTTTACTATATGCCTTATCCCCAAGTATATTCCTAAGAGTATAAAACTGAGAAAAACAGATTCAGAGAAACAAGAAAGGGCTCCTAATGTCTGGTGACAATAAAATGATAGTAATACTAAATGTTCCATACTAAATGTTCCTAAGCTTGAAGGAGCTTCCTTCCTTGAAAAGGACTGCCTCCAGTAATATGGTCAAAGATTCAAAACAGTATCAAGAACCACGTAAAGTGAGGGAAACCGTAAATATTTCAATGTAGCAGAACTGAAAGAACTGAAATAATATATCTACATCTGCTCCTAGCCTTCATGTTTAATTAAACATGCAAATAAATTAAAAAATTAAAAAGGAAAAGAAAGATAACTGACCTGTTTCGTTAAAAAAACCCCTCACACTTCCCATGAGAAGGGAAAAAAATGAAAGTGTTTTATGGTGGGAATGTCTTCAAATTAAAAGGAAACCTCTGCAAAGGAAATCAAAATGGCATAAAAATGCGGTTTTCTGTGTACACAGATTGACGTATACTTTCATGGGGAAATAGGTAGACAAAAATATTGCCTCAGACACACAACCTTTGCTAAATTAATACTTTGGGATGGACTTCTTGGCTTGTATTTCTCTTTGGCTTGGTCTTTCCCTTCATGTTCTCTCAATTTCATTAGTGTCTCTCAGGTTACTAAGGCTTCCGCAGTGTTTGCATCATCTGAGCCAACTTGCAATTGGCCTTCAAACAGAAACACCACAGTCATGGAGATGGAGCATGAAACTGAGAGTCAAGAGAAGAGGGCTGTACTTTGCCCTTTCTTTCTTAAGAGAACTCAGTCTATCAGATCTGTTTTTCTTTTGCTCTCTTTATCCACAATTATTTCAAGCCTTTGTCTTTCCCTTGTTTTGTGAGAATTTATCTTTTGACAACAACATAAAACAACTATGAAATATTCTCACAGCCATTCAAAAATCAACAGTTGCCACTTAAAGTGAACAAATGACCTGAAGTTCTGAAATTATTTATTTCTGCAAGTATGAGGTGCATTTCAGATGTCACAAAGTACTGAATGTTGACAACTCTTGACTATTTAATGCAGAACAGCACACAATTGATACTACAAACATGTCATGCAGCAGGTACTCCAAGCTACTCACACTTGATCTCATAAACTATTCGTATTCAGGTTGGCTGGCTGAGCAGAGACTGAATGACTCTGGAGACTGAATTATCCTTTCCACTTATGAGCTGGTCTCTGTAACAATCTGCTATTAAAGCTGTTGAACATAGTAGAAAGGAGCTGATTTAATTGACATAATGCTCCCCAGGACTTCTAGGTCAGCATAGACTTAGTAAAATCATGTTTGACATTACATAAAGGACCTACTAGCTGAAAGGCTAACCATGTTGTATTTTAGTCATGATTGGCTCATGGGAAAGCAAAAACAATTCACTTCATTGTGCTGACCTCAAAATATAACCAGACTATTCAACAGCAACTCACCTTATTTCAAAATAACCTGTAATACTGTGTGCTAGAGATAAACCTTTGTTGGTCAGCTTCTCCAAATGAAGGATAAATACCATGAGGAGAATAAAAGTTTCCATCAGCAGCATCTTAGTGTGTCTGATCTGTGAACTATAAATTGCAGTATCGTTGCTCTAGTGTGATTCTTTTCCACAATAACTTAAATGTATTTATAAAAAGAGCTACTTGCTGGTTTTTTTAAAAAAATAAGTAGTGGACACGTGTATGAAAACAAACCTCCAAAGTCTAAGAAACCTTGGGCAAGACAAAATAAGATTAAAAATGTTTTAATATATCCATAATTATTCTTTTTAAAGCAAAAAAAAAAGTCTTTACTCAGCTAATTAATGAATAGATCACCAATTTCACACAATGATCGAATATCGAATAGACTTACTTGACTATATCCAGACATTTCATGTTTACAGAGATTAAAGTTACATGGTGGAGTAAACAATGACACCCAGTGGCCATATTGACTCAAGGCCTGTTTGTGCTCTTTTGGATTTTCTCAGCATAACTATTTCTATTGTTTAGGTGAGTTAACATTGCTATTGTTTTGACTTGGTTTTGGTTTTTTGGTTTGGTTTTGATCTTTTTTTCTGCGGTACTAATGATACACAGAAGCCAAATGATGTAGCAGGTTTGACATGCAGGGCTCCATCCCTTTAGTGAGAGAAATGATGACCAGCTCATCAATGACAAGAGTCACACATATAAATCTATACAAACTATGCTTATCAAAGAAACTGACTGTCAAAAATTGTTGGCGCACAAGATGTACTGGATTGGTATGACAAGGACAGATAGTGGATATTCATGCTGTTTTCCAGGGGATGAAAGCTGTTGAATTGTTGTGTGCCACTATGTTAACCTCAGGGGAAAAAAGCAAAAACAAAAACAAAAAACAAAATCCAAACAAAAAAGCCTAATCCTCCTCCAAAGAAAATCCCAAAACCAAACAACACCAAAGTAGAGCCTATATTAAGGATAAAAAGGATTTTAAAGAGTTATGGTTTACCAGGAGATATGGGATATCTGACTCCAACTGAGACCAAAGCAAAAGCCAAGAGCAGCTGACTCTAATGAAAATGTGGATCTGGAATGTGTTGTCTGGTTCTAACTCGTGTGTTATGAAACCACATATTTATTACTTCTGGCTTCTGTGGTGCATCAGTCACTGAATGATCTCTTGGAACAAAGCTAGTATGTCATTTCTGTCATGAGCTGAACCCATGTCTGTTCTTACTATAGGCCTTCTCATTAATCTAGAAATAATGAAGTCATTTTTTGAATAAAAATTGCCTCATAAAATATTGATTTTCTGAATGATACAATTGTAAATTGGGCTTTCCTCTTTTTCTGCCCTTACTTCCCTCTCTGCCTGAACCAACTATACAGGCAACACAAGAAAGTAAAGCAATTAGATGAATATGAAAATTATTTTATTTTCCACATCAGTGCTCAGGAAAAACAATGCTGCTGATGCTCCTAATGATAAATGTAAGCCAGTCTCATGGTGCATAGGTCATAGTAAAAAGGCTTCAGTAAGAACCAAACAATGTCATGTGGAATTGTCAGTGAAAGGTTCAGCCAGGATGTTGGTGTCTTAAGGTATTTTACAAGCAACAGCAAAACTTCATGCCTGTGGAGCACAGAGAGGATTGCAGTGGCTGCAACAGATAGGAAGGTAAAGATCTCCTTCAAGAGGTGGTAGACGGGAGAGCCACAACAGAAAGCAGACCTAGTAATTCCTAAGAGGGAATGAAGAAGTGTTGACAGGTAGAGCCTACTACAGACTCGGCGAGGAGTTATTGTCACTGGCAAAGAGCACAACCAATTCCCAGTGCACAATGCATGTGTCATCCTAAATACAATAAAAGCAAATAAAAAAGTAACTGTATGAACAGGTGAGTAGGTATGGAGGCACCAACTGTAGCTTGTGCGTGTTTGTATTATAAATAATAAATAAATATTAGTCAGTAACACTTTTTAATACTTTATTATAATACTTTTCCTGTCAACTACTTTGTACCTATATCTCGAAATCTGTTTTCAGACTGACTCTATCTTACCAAATAAATCTGGGTAATTTCAATACCAGTCTCAATTTCTAACTGTTTCATGCGATTTCTGTTGACTGCCAAATTTTCCCAGAAACGCAGCATCTAAAATGCCCTCTATCATGTACCTTGCCCAGCCATCAGTCTAAAGACTTGTGATAGACTACCATGATTTATAAAAGAATCCATTAGATTCCAAGATAATAGAACCAATGTAATTGTTAATTATTGAAAACGGTGAAAGAGAAGAAAGACTAAGATTTCCAATTCATGCTGAGAAACTGGTCTAGTGAGATGATTCCTATGTCCTTATGAATATCTGTAAACTCATTACTAATGACGTCTGCTGAAAAAGCTCTGGTGATAGTCCTATTAAGAAATATGATCACCAAATCATTCAAGCTGTGAAGGGACCTCAGGAGTTCTCTAGTCCAACCCCCTGCCCAAAGCAGGGCCAACTCTGGGACCAGACCAGGCTGCTCAGGGCTTGGACAGGTCAGTGCTTGAAATCCTCCAGGGACAGAGGTGACGCAGTGTCTCAAGGTGACATGCTCCACTGCCTTACTGTCCTCATGGGGAAATAGTTTGTCTTTCTACCCTGTCTGAAACTCTCTTACTTCAGTTTATTCCTGTATCCCAGATAATACCCTTGGCTAACAAAGGAAGATCATGCTCCAGCTCAAATTAGTGAAAAATTTTTGGTTGGTTCCCATAAGAACATGGCATTTCCCTTTTGCTTGTTTTCATTAATATGATTGCCTGTTCTGTACCAAGAGCAGGTCTCCATGGCCAGTCTTCCTCAGAGTGAAAATGAATCACATGAGTCTCTGAATTTGTATGCCATTGTCTTTGTTTATTCTGCTTTCTTTACAGCCTACTTCTACAAATTAGACGAAATACTCATGACAGTGAAGATGAGGGAATTCCAAATCTTCAGATTCATTAAACTCGATCTCCTGTGAGATACATTGGACAAGCTTTTCATTTAAAAGGCAAGTGAAATCAAGCTGTCAGTTCTGTTCAATAAGAACCAAATTAAGAACATCAACAATGACAACAAAAACTAATCGTAACAGTGACAGCAGCTGTCTCTTCATGGGGTGTTCATGAGACACTTTACACAGCTTTCCTGAAAAAAAAAAAAAAACAAAAACAAAAGCAAATAAACCAAAAAAAACCCCAACAACAACAAAAAAAAAAACTGAAAAAAAAACCCCAAACCCAACACTAGAAACAAGTCATTTATAAAAAAGCCCTTGTTTCCCTCCCAAATTGCTTAAGGGATTTGTGAAACCTACTACTGCTACAGCTGTCACCCACACTTACCTTTTCTCAGTTAGGAAGCACAGCTGAGACCTTCATGTCTCTATATGGCCCTTCCAGTCATGCCATGTGTAGATTTAATTTAGAGTCACACTGATGTGTACTGAGAAAATGCTCTGCAACTGGACAGGATGACTTTCTCTCTGGGAGTAGAAGAAAGCCTCATCTCTCACAGAGGTGGCATATTTTAACAGATTATTATTTACTTTTTAAGAACAGCCTACAATTACAGCAAAAGTAATAGCTTATTTATATCATAGGAAGCCATATTTACATATGAGTGCACATTTAATATTCCTTTCAAGGCACATTTTCATAGTTTTATTTTATTAATTTGAAGGAGCAGAAAGATGGAAATGTCATCACTGAGTTTTCCCTTTTCTTTTTTCTTACGATTCTCTTTTCTCATTGTCCAACTCCCCAGAATCTCTTAGGGCCACCATTCTTGGCAGTGTTAGGGATAAATCAGAGGTTGATAAGAGAAAAAAGAAAAGCAATTTTTCATGATATATTGCAAGGGAAAACCAAAAAGGCAGTTACACAGGCTTCTGTGCAAAGGCTGATGTACTCTACTCAGGGAGTTTAATAAAAGCACTAAGAAGGCGTGAGAGCAGCATGAACAGAACTGTGTGTCTATCACCACTCCCAGCTGGATCCTCCAGCCAAACTAAATTTAGGAAGTAGATGTTTTGGCTTCAACAGTGAGCCATATGATCACCATCATTTTCTTATTACTCAAAATTTGAAGGCTGTGAAGACACATGATAAACAAAAGATTGTAATTTTCTTTGTTTGCTCCAAAGGAATATCACTTCTTTTGATACAATGCTTTCTCAGAAATATAAATCTTGATGCTGTCATACTTCAGAAAATTCAGGCATAATTAGGGTATGAATACTAAAGCTATCTGGAGTACTACTTTTTATTGTTCTTTATTTTTTGTTTTGTTTATCTGTGGTGGTCACCATTTTTCTCTTCATTGACACAATTAATGTATGTAAGATGTGATACATGCACTTCTACAAACTGACCATAAGTAAAATTTTTAGATTGCAAACCCTGCTCTATGACATCAGCCTACACAGTGTTATGATGTGTCACCACCTCTTCTTTTAAATGAGAAAATTCTAAGATTCTTTTTTTTCCTTCAGTAATTTAGTCTGTTTCCTTCTGCCATGTTTTGCATTACAAAAGACATAAAAGGTAATTTCAGTTCATAGCACCTGGGCTTGAAATTCATACCATATTGAATTCTAATTTATTTTTACTGCTAATTCTTTAACTATGATTCTAGAAGACATATTAAATCAATTTCTCAAGTATGTTAATTAATTTCATTTTCAAAAAGTTTTGCATACCTAGAAGGAGAGTATAAAGTTTCTCAAGACTTTAACAGTTGTGGAAAATCTCCTCTTTTAAAACAGGCCAGGATCTGATATCTCAAAAAATGAAGGATGCAAATAAGGGATCATTTTGGAAAATGTGGGCTATTGTTAATTGTTAATCGGAGAGAAAAAAAGTCTAGTTTTCAATCCTTGCTCCACATGAGTTGAAATTCTTAAGTGTTCAACAAGTGCTAACACTCCTCTCAAGCCCAGCAGTATTGTGACTTCTACATGTCGGAGTCTCTGCAGATCAGTGGACATATGAGAGCTGTAAACTTAAAGCTATCTCAGACACAGTGACAAACAGGACACAGGTCTCCTGTACCTCAATCACTTGAAAACTGGGACAGGGATATTTTCTCGAAGTCTGATGCGACCATGTTAAGTCCAGGATCAAAGCTGGAGATCTGAATACTGAACTGGAGAAAGACATTTCCACCTTTCCCGCAGCCAGGAGTCTACACAAAGGAACGTGGGTAACCTGCGAATACCCAAGTGCCACCAGATACTTGTCAAAGGACCTGCCTACCCTCACAGGCACTCTGTTACTCTTAGCCACCCTGATACTTCACTTCAAGAAGACTGACCTGTAAAAACACCTTCTCTACAAGCGTTCAGACAAAGACTCTGTAGCTCTGAGGATCCTGCTGTATTAGGCAACTGCTGCCTTCTTACACGTAGTGATGCTGAAATCCTTGAAGCGTAACTCTTAATTGCAGATCCTGATGTCACTCCCTGAAAGGGACTTTAGTCAGTCACTGATCCTCACCATTTGCTTCTAGGTATTTTTAAGCAACTCCCTGCTTAATAATCTGGCTCCCATGGATTCCAGTTTTGGTCATTATTCTCTCCATTCATTGTAGCCTGTTTATCCATCTCAAGCTAGGCAGCAAGTCATTTAAAAGTTAATCAGTGCAGTGCTCAGCATTTCAATAGCTGTCTCCTTTTATGTGTCTAGACATTAGTTGAGGAAACTAACTCAAAGAAATGAGCTATAGTTGCTGCCTGAAACCTCATACCTCATCCCTTCTGAATTCCAGAAATGGCTCATCAGGAAGCTTGTGTTCCAGACCTTAAGTTTATTCTGAGTAAAATGTAAAACCAAAAGAGATCATTTTCCATGCAGTTCACGGCAATGCCAGTCTCAATAGGAGAGTTGAATTTGTAAATTTTCCATCACACACAACATGAACTTACTGTGTTGTTTTGGTTTTTTTCCTATTTAGGATCAAAATTTTGTGAGAACTGCTGTAGGTAGGCCCTTACCATTAGATGACTTATTAAACTGGAACTCTAAACATTCGCCTAATCCTAATCAATATGTAGATGTGAACATCATCTGACTTATTTTTAAACAAGAGAAAATGTTTCTAAGGCTAACAGGGAGCTTTAAAGAGTAAATAACCTCTAGAACTTTAGACACACATACACATGAAATGTATTCAAAAAACCAGGCATACAAAACACAAACAGTGGTCTATTTGCCTTGTCCAGTATAAGCAAATAAATCCTGTTGCCATCTTTGGGAATTACATAAGATATAAAGAGAAAAGAGATACCAAAAAAAACCCCAAACCAAACCAAACCATTTGGTTTTGCGTGAAGTAGAAAAATGGTATTCATGATGTACCTCACCTTCTTGTTTCCTTAGCATTTATTAGTTAATGCTTGTTCCTTCATGTGTGTTTATTTCTGTAGCTCTTGTATAATTGGTGTGATTGCTGCATAACATGTTCATTTATAACTGTTTCCAGGAAAAATCAGCCCTGGATTTAATTTCCTAAATAAATGTTTCATTAACAAAGGTAATTGTATCAGAAAGTTTTAAATTCTCTGAAGAAGTAAAAGCCCTATTTCTTTAACCTCTCCCTCTTTCTTTCTTTCTTTCTTTCTTTCTTTCTTTCTTTCTTTCTTTCTTTCTTTCTTTCTTTCTTTCTTTCTTTCTTTCTTTCTTTCTTTCTTTCTTTCTTTCTTTCTTTCTTTCTTTCTTTCTTTCTTTCTTTCTTTCTTTCTTTCTTTCTTTCTTTCTTTCTTTCTTTCTTTCTTTCTTTCTTTCTTTCTTTCTTTCTTTCCCTCCACAAAAAGGCCTCCAACTCCGCAGAACACAAGAAAATTGTATGCATAAAATCAATGGAGGCATAAAACAAACAAACAAACAAAGTATTTTAAGTGCTAATTTTGTAGAAACTCACAATGTTTCTTTCTTTTTTAATTAATTACTCTTACTAATTGGAAAATAACCAAAAATATAATATTAAGTATTTCGTTGTCAGTCGCTTAGTTAAGGGAGTATTAGCAAGTCAGTGTTAGTGAACTATTACAGTTTTACTGGTTTAATCAAGAGACCAAAACAGCAAAACCTAACATTTTTACTGTACTTAATTTAAGTGGGCAATCCAGGCCACATCTGTTTTTTTGGTTACATCTCATTCTGAGAAAGAAAGCTGCTTCATAGCATCCCTGATGATATTAAACGATAACTTGAACTTCCTCCATTCTCAGTCAGTCAGTTTCCCTTCCATGTATTCCATCACCTACAAGAAATAAACGTAGGTAATACAGAAAATAACCATTTATAGTTACTGTGTCACCATTTTTATAAAATATTTATCTGGTTAAACATTTTATTTTGGTTTCATTTTGCCATTCTCTAGATGTGATTTTCCTATGATAGAAAAAAAAGAGAAAAAGAATGTGATATTTGGCTATGCTTTCATTTTTCAGACTCTGAAGTGGGGAAATGGAAAGTTTTCCATGGGAACTTTTTTATGTGGGGAAATACTGCTTTCATAGAATAAAAAAGTTCATTCAGAATGTATTAACTAGAATATATTCTTCACTGAAACACTGAATCATAGTAGTTCGTTGCAGTGTACTCCAAAACAGAATTGGTGACAATTCTTTCAACAACTAGCATGGGGTTTTTTTGCCTGACAAAACGTGTTCTTTGTAAAATCTGAAATGTTTCACTTGTAAATACAAATTTTGATGAAAACAATTAACACTAAGAAAGGAAGAAAAATTTAAGTACAATGCCCAGCCTTTCAGAATGACATTCTGTCGCAATTCTTTGGGGAAACTTTCAAAATGTTGCTTTTATTTCTCTACAACATAAAAACCTCTTTTTAATATTAATCTAAGATCTCTGGACAGCTTTAGTGAAAATACTTTCTTAAAAAAGCAAAGAAACAAACAAACATTTCTTCATTACAAATATTTCAGTAATGTTTGAAATACTGTCACAGAAGAAGAGTTTCAATCCTTTTAAAATATTTTACTACTCCCACATAGTTCTCAATCTGGGTAAAGTTTCAGGTTCAGACTTTAGTTTTGTACTTATTTTATTACTTTGTCCTACTTTCTCTAAATTATTTCTAATTCACTTTTTCTTTCCGGAGTGAGGTTATCTTAATTTGTTGGCCTTGGGAAAGAAGACATTCAAACAAAAACATGTGCCAAGGCAAATTAAAATCTTGTAATGTAAAATTTATTTACTACTACCTGCATAAGTCTTCCCTGCACAGAATTAACTTTACGTTTAGTGGATAAAGTGCAAGACTAGTGAACAAGGACGTTTAATCTTGATTTATCTAAAGGTACATGAAAAGAAACAGTTCTGACTGCCTTTCCAGTGCACCTCTTGTAAGACCTGCAAGAAGAATCTGCAAGATGACATGAGAATGAAAATCACTTAGTCAATTTAGTAATTGGGTTTTCTGTATTAAATTGCCAATTTCAGTTAGAGGAACAATTACTGTCTTTTAAGGTGGTGGGTTTAGCATATAAACTTTGTCTACTAGGAAATAAGCCAAGCCCAAGGAGTCATTTTTCCAAAGTTTGATACAGGAATTACATATAACCAAGCCTACATCGTTCCTAACTTAAAATGGGTAACAGGGTGAGCTGACATACAAATCTCTTTGCTCAGTCGAGTTGTTTGTCCTGGTGTCAGTGTGAGCATTGATACAGAGTAGGTAACAGAGCAGCAAGACAAA
>NW_009615632.1:0-37192 GCF_000690535.1 Cariama cristata | reverse complement strand
AGTTAATGACGATTTAAGAATGATATACCCCTAACTCATACAGGCTATGTGAAGGCAGCTCTACGCTTGCCACTCAAGCTTGTCATGTAAAATAAATAATCTCCCACCTTCATTCAAACTGTCTCAAGTTGTGCCAGGGGAGGTTCAGGTTGGATATTAGGAAGAACTTCTTCACTGTAAGAGTTGTTAAGCATTGGAATGGGCTCCCCAGGGAGGTGGTGGACTCACCATCCCTGGAGGTGTTCAAAAAACGTTTAGATGTGGCTCTTCGAGACATGGTTTAGTGGGTTTAGTCAGGATGGTGGCATTGGGTAGAAGATCGGACTTGATGATCTTTGAGGTCTCTTCCAACCATAATGATTCTACTATTCTATGATTCATGTACTCATTCACTTAAAAAATCGATTAAAATTAAAATTATTAACGATTTCAGGCTGAATTGTTAACTCTGGATCTTGGGGAAATGACATGGACAGTTCAGGAGATTCTCCAGAGAGAATTAGAAAGTTGTAATTTTCATTGTACTTCCAAGCTGAAATTCTGGTACCAATGAAGCCAGCTGTAATTTTGGCATTTGCCTTTTTAGAGTCAGGTCTCATCAATAGCAAAAAAGATACTTCTTATTACAATCTCCCTAGTTTTACTTCTCATTTAATTCCCTGTTCTTGCATTTCTACAGAAAAAATGTAAACTTCAGACCATGAAATCTGTTCCTATTAACACCAGATAGAAGGTAAGAGATAGAGGGATGCTAGGTCTTGCAGATACAATAGCCTGAATTTTAAACCAAACACAGCTGCAGAGAAGTAAGAGGATCTCCCATGTGTTGGAAATGCTATCATTCCACATCTTATCTATACTTCTTTATACAAAAAAAATAAATAAATCTTTGTCAAATTCTAGATGAGCTCAAAAGACCAAGAGCAACAATTTAATTTACAACTTTTTCTTAAATCCATTTTCTGCCAAATATTTTTACAAGCTGATGCCTAACTCAATTTGTGAAAATGCCACTTAGCAATGGGAAAACTGAAGTTGGTTTTGGAAAATTCTATTGAATTAATTACATATGGTGTTTAATTTCTTTCTAGTACAGAATTCTAATACTTGCTAGTCATTTAAAATGTGTTGCAATGAAAAATAGGTTTTATTTTTTAGTATTTTTTAAAAACACTGATTGGTACAGAAAAGATGTTCAGGAAAGATAGCTTTTTCTCTGTCTTTATGGACAGAACACTGAAGATTACATTGGTATTACTATACTCTTAAAACCTGCAAACTAATATTTTAAGTATAGAACAAAAGACCAGGGATTAAACTGGGTAACTGCACTGTATTTTCCTGCAGAATCTCTTGAAATAGTTCTATTTTTCCTTAAGAAACTTGAAGTTAGAACAAGAATGCAAAACCCAGAAGCTGTGAATTTGGCTGAAGGTAAATCCCATAAACTCCTCTGTTAGAGTACAGGTTTCTCAACGTAAAACATTGTAACAAAGTCCAAATAATGGTCACTTCCAGTGCAGGATTTATAATATAAATTCAGATAACTTTTTAGATGAGTGAGAGCTAAGGTTGATTTTTATTTTTTGTTCCCCCACACAATACTCTGTTTTGGCTATAGGATTGCTCATGAGTGATTTATAATGTGTTCTGAAAGGCAAATTTCAAAATGCAGAAGTAGAAAGGACAAAACTACACAGAAAGCGCTGTCTTCAGATCTGCTCAGCCAAGACTGTTCCAAGGGAAGCAGCTTTCTGGCCACTGCACTGCTTCCTGGACCAGCCTCAAAGGCGCTCAGCCTTTCATCACATAAAACTTTAACATTCCCATATTATTCTTTCTTCTATTTTGTCATCTGGAGATGGCTAGAGAAGAGTAGCCTTATTCCATTCTTTTTATCAATTTTTTTACCTGTATCCTAGGCAGCTGGTGAGAAGAGAGAAAGCCTTTAGAGAACATTCTTTAGAGTCCTGGAAGTTCTCTCACGAGCACTCTGGAGACAGGAGGACATCACCTAGCAACCTAGGCTAGAAAAGAAGAACGTTCCACAGAATCTTTCAATTTTGAAAAATTTAGATCTTCTTCCTGTTATTTCTGACAATGATTGTGTATGTATTTCAGAACATTTAACTATGGTACTTTCTGTCCAAAGAATCACATTTGTAGGTGATAACTTGAATTCTAAAGAAATGAGCAATTGGGTTTTTTTAGCAAACATGGTACTCTTCTCCACTTGCATGTTTTCCCTTAGTTATAGTGCCTGTGCTGAAGTAAGGAAGAAAAGTGCTATGAGCCAAAGTATTTCTCACTGCATTTAAGGTTGTTTTATAATGTCGGCTTCTCAGGGAAGATTAAGCTGCATTTTTGAACAGGGAAAATATATTTGCGTAATCATTTCTCTGTAGCTGCACCAACAGTTTGAAGATGTGTTTTACCCTGGTAGCTGAGGTATGGAGCATTAACAGTGGAAGTTATTTTTGCAGGATACTTCAGAGTGTTAATGAATTCATGAACCCAGAGACTTGGCATGAATCTGACATTCTGGAAAATGATTAGAAAGTTTAATGCATTATTTCATTTGTGTCTAAAACATCTGTAGAGTTCTTTGAAACTCAGAAACAATGCTGTGACCTGGGCCTGCATTTTATTGATATTACTAGGAGAAAATGTTCTTTCACTTATTTCTGTTTCCATTCACTTCAAATCAAATTTAAAATAAAAAGAGAGATGAGAGAGACAAACACGAAGGAAGAGGTGCTATCCCATTTTTAAAAAAAGTGAAGAGCTAATAAAAAAAGCATTTTTTGAAATCTGACTGGAATATAAATTATTTTTAAAGTCCTTAGGACTATAAGAAGTAGATAAAGATTTGTTCATTGTTGTTAATGTATTTGAACAAAACCTTCCGAGAAAACATTTCTAGTTGGAAAATGATTATTCAATGAACCTGAAAGAATTAGTGGGAAAGTGTTCGACTTATCTTGTTTCTTAACGTAAATAAGACAAATATGAAAAAAAAAATCTTGACAGCTGTCAGGATATTTTAAAAATTAAGAATACAAGAAGATGACTTCCAGTATGTAAAAACTTTTAATTTGAAAATATAACAGAGCTACAATAAAAAATTCGTCATTTAAGATTTTTAATTTTTTATCTATAGAAGCCTTATTTATTATACAATAGCTGTTTCTAATAAATTGTATTTGATTTCTGGAACTGAGATAAAAATATTTGAATTAAGAGCAATTAAATTTTATAGTGAAAGTACATATTCTATATGTATTTAACAAATGGTTTTGATAAAACTTTATGGTGCCACTCATACTGCTTATGCTGTTTTTTAACTAGGAAGTAAGGGCTTGCAATAGCTGGGCTGAAGTCTTTGGAAATGGCTGAAAAATAGGACAGAGGGATTTGAGATGTGGTGAAAGGAAGACTAGTTTTAGAGAATATCTAACTTAAGGCAAAAACTGTTGAAGGAAGATGGAGACTCAGTCCCTTTTGTGTAGATAATATAATAATCTTATAATAGATATAAGACTCTAATCAGCCTTAATCCATCTCTTCATTTGAAATTAAAGGATGTTTTTAAACATTCATCATGTTTGTTCTGGAGGATGATTAAATATATTAGTCACTAAGGAATGCAAATTTTATTTCACTGTGAACCTGACATTATTTTTTTTATTTCTGGAACACAGGTGTATAAAACAGGCAACAAAATGCACTGTATATGAGAGTGTGAGAACAGATGTGTATTTTATGTGTAAGGACTTCAATGACTGTCAGCTCTATCTGCTTTACTTGTATGAAATAAATGTGTAAAAGCTGTTTTCAGCAGCATGGCTGGTTTACGACTTTTTCTTCAGATCTGCACTTGTAATTATACAATACAGCGACTTTTGTTGCAGGTTATTATTTCTTTTTAGACTAATGCAGGCAAGATGCATTTCAGTGACCAACAACTCTTCCAACATAGTCTCTAAAAAATAGCAGGGTTTTACCATGTGTACTTCTTTTAATCATTGGACTAGACATCTCATGCAAGAGAAAGATTCTAGCTCTCACGTCTCTCTGTTTAATTACCGTGACAAGATTAAATTGTGTGTTATTCTGCTCTTGTTTCAGAGACAGGATTTATTACAAGGTGTCTTGTTAAATTGTCCAGTCATAAGTGCTTGAATGTTCATCACATGAATGGAAGTAAACAATCACCTAAAACTATGATATGTCTGATCTGTACTGTGAACGTTACTGGGTTGTGGAATTCAGGTGACACTAGTGACAAACATTAGCCTTTCTCATGGTGAAAAATTATGTGAAGGACTCATGGTCTACTGCTCTGAAGTTTCTTTTCTTTCTTTGTCAGATGAAAATCCATGTATTTCTGCTAACTTAAGTTTTTCCCTTCCTGTGATTAAGTGCTGGAAATAAATTGGATTTTTAGGTCTCTGTAAGTTCTGATAGGCTTTTTCTGAAGCTAAGAAATAGGTAAATAGAAAGTAATGAAAAATGCGTTTAGTACTCAAATCTCGGGAGCACTATTCACAGCATAATCCACAGTTCAAATCACTACCAGTGATTTCCTTTTAAAGCTTCATCCATTTTCCTTTCAAGGGGCCCAGACACATTGCTTGGCACTCTCATTTTGGCTTCTAGTAAAGTCTAATGATGTGGCAGCTTTTGAAATTTTTCATCCTTTTGGAAATATTTCTTAAGATGGAGTTTAAAAAGACAGCTGCAATCTGCAGGGGGCTCTTCAGAACCTGATGTGTAAGCAGGGAATTCAAGGTAGACTAAGAGAAAGACTTCTGTATTGAAATTGTGGTTTAGACCATTATTGATACTAAAAAAGGAGGATCAGAAACTTCCTTGTAGGCAATGGAAAAAAAAATCAGCACCATAAACTTTGGATAAGAACCATTATATGTTTCTAACCAGTATTAAAAATATTTTAGTAATACTAGTTATTTAACAGTCCTGGTTAACTACTACTGTTATTTAATGGATATATGAACAACACAGTTATTTATCCTCTCTTTCCTGGCAAATAGTCAATCAAATCAGTACTTGGCTAAAACTTTCAGAAACTTACTCAGTGGTATATTTCCCTTCTTCCTGGCTGTAAAATTCTCCTGCTGGGCTGATGTGATGGATTGACACGTTTTCCCCAGCTATCTTAAATAAGATTTGTTCTGGATGCTTGATGCCCCCAGGCTGGCTGTCTTTTCCTCTTGTTTCCTTGCTGTTACTTGGCCAGCTAAAATTAATGTCTTCTCTGCTCTTCTTCTTTTGGATCTCTATTAGGCTCTGAAGGGTCACAAGCAGAGCAAGACCACAAGCAAAATATTAAGAATGATCTCTGTGAAAACACTGTTACGTCTTTTAAGGGATAGTAAATTTTCAACATACATATAACAAAGTTTTGTACCAGGAGAAATAAAATTACTGTTATCCCAGAACTACTTTGTATCTCAAACTACCTAATCAATCTCAGGCAAAAATATTACCCAGAAAATTTCCATATGATAATAATACCCCTAGATATCCAGGATGTACTGAAAAGGAGGAAATTTATATTTGTTACATAGAGTAACAGAAAAGAAGCAGATAATTACATATAAAAGTAAAATACTTTGTAAAAATAATGATTTTTATTTTGTATTTCAAAATTTCAAGTCTTTTTCCCAAGCAAAAAAAAGGAAACATGAACTATCAGTGAACAAAAATAGAAATGTTTGCTTGTTTTAACTTAGAATTTTCACTTGGAAGATTTTCGGAGTTATTATATATTAACGCAAAAAGTATGTACAAATTTAGGTCACAAACAAATATGTCAAGTCTCAATATAATCTCCCAGACAACATTTTTAATATATGATCAACCACCACAGACGTTAGCTTCTAGACAATGTGTCTTCCTAGCAGAAAGAAGTTGAATGTCAGATGAAAATACAATACTTGATGCTAATCAACATCTTTAAACCTGTGGGGGTTTTTTTGGAGGGGTATATTCTTTTTTCCATCAAACATTACAACTTACCTAGACTGTTTTTAGAGTTACTCCCTAGGAGCAATAGTCCATTCTGGTTTTAAATAAATAATTTTTTTTACAAGTCTGCCAGTACTCTTAAAAAACTTTCAACCTTATATGAAGTATAATGTTGTTCTGGCTTATCTCAAGACTAAACTCTAGGAGATGTCTTTTGTTACAAGCAGAAGTGAATTTTACCAGTATTTAATGAATTCTGGGACTCATCACCAGGCCCTGACCATAAATAAGTTTATGAACAGACTATCTGATCTCAGAATTTAAACACCTGCCAGTCAATGTCTAACTTGTTAGTACAAATGTCAGAGAGTACTAAATTCTCTCTGATGCTGTTGGTATTTCCTGAAAATCTGTGTGTTTGCAATTGTAACCTGAGAGTTTTTAAAGAAAACATGTAGTCTTTAATAGGCATGAGATTCCAGGTCATTAAATTTTACATTCTGAAATCATTGCTGCTTAATTATCAGCTAATGCTGAGAGTTCTCAGCCTATTTGAATAGGATGGAGTGCATTGAAACTGATTAAGAGTAAAGTACAGTTTTGCTTTTAGAAATCCAGTCTTTTTTTGATGAAACTTGGAACTGCCACTAAAAGTCATTTTAAAAGAACAGCAATGAGGATATGTAGCTATTTGCTATCAGAATTGTGAATAAATCACATGATTCTTTTTTTAAACAAGTAAAAAAAAGATGGAACACTCAAAGTTAAAACATTAAATTCCTAATGTCCTAAGATTCCTATATTGTGTCAGAAAAAGATAAGAAACTTGACCTAAATGGAGCATCTGGTTTTCGTTTTGTTTTGTTTTGCTTTGTTTTGGTTTTTTGACAAGTTGTATTTAAATGTTGTTTTATACGCACCAAAGTATGGAAATGTCAAAAAGTTGTTGATGGAGTTTTATGGCATTCTGCACCAGATAATACCTAACCTTATGTAAAGTAACTACCTCCTCCTCCTCCTCATCATCATCATCATGTCTAAGCTCCTTCCTTTAGAAAATGAAGAAAGATTGTTGACATCTGCCGTATAGTTTTGTTCCTGTACTTCTTTTCTCTCATGGTCTGCACAGAGCAAAGCATTGTGTTTTCCTGACAGCCTTTTACTACAGAGAAAGTGCAGAATGGACATAGTCAAGTTTAAGATGTTCCCTCTATGTTCCATCTCATTGCTTTGAGAAAAATCATGTCCTTTTTTTTACGTGCAGGTAAGTAATGCTTTTACGATAGAAAGTTTCAGTATGTTGGAGAATTGGAGTCGTTCCAGCACAGTGAACACAGTCACCTTCTGGGTAAACGTTTAGGCAAATGTTGTCAAAAATATGGACATGTTGAAAATAATAAGTAGGTAAAACAAAAAATGTACTTGAGTTTGTAGATACAGTTTGAGCATCTATTTTACACTCTTTTTGAAGTAAAGTAAACAAAGATATTTGAAGACCTGTGCTGTAGGCTCTGAATTTGAATTAATAGTCTGTAAAACCACTGGGAAGAGCAAAGGTGCTTGCAGTATCCCCCTCTCTCAAGCAACTATATTATTGTGAACTTGGAGTCTCCTTACCCTAGTGGATTCAGTCCCAAAATGTTACAAAATTAGAATACAGATTGGACAAAACAAAAGTGCATAGAACAGAAGCCACATTGTCAATGTGAAAGGGAAGCTTCCAAACAAGAAGTTCTTCCAGCTTCCTTAGGGTCAAGGAACAGCAGTCTGGTCAGCATGCAAAAAACTTGGCAGACAGACTTCTTCCTTTTGGAAAAGCAATATGATGTGCATATGTTTCGAAATGTAAAAAGCCAAAAAAAAAAAAAAAAAATCAAAGATGAATTCCTGCTTCACAACATGTAAACTCTGAGCCCCCATTTCCTAATTTCATTTTCTTCCTAAAAGTAAGACAAGTATAGCCTAAAAGAACGAATATAGCCTAAAAGGAATGAGTATAGCCTAAAGGAATGAGTATAGCCTAAAAGTACATGAGTAGTGGACTGATAATCCACAAAATAGTAGTACTATATGGGTGTCCTTTCCCTTTGATTTCAGCACTTGGTGATTTATACAAAATTGCATACACTGATACGGTGTGATTGAATTATATCAGAAGAAAATTATAAGATTAAATCTGTTGTTTTATTTTTTGAAGTCATTGTCTAAAATCCGTAAGACAATTATAGAAGTTCAACTTATTCCTAAATAAAGACTGAGAAGTAATCATTTCTTCACAAGACATGTTATTTAACACTTAATATCAACATTTAATACAACAAACAAAAATGAGTCAGTCTTTATAGTTTTGATGAAATATGCTTAACAACAATATTATTACTCATTTACAGTACATATTGTAAATCCTTACAATACTGCCTAAACAGCAATTTGCTTGAGAAAATTAATGCATGAATGTACATTACTTCATGTTAGCTCAATCAGTTCATATATATAGGTAACAAACAGTGAGTAAAAATTGTTTTGTTCGTTTTCAAAAGCTAGAAATACTGTAAATTAATTCATATAACAGAGGAGTTCTAGGCCCTTGTGCAATGCAGTTTTTCTTCCCACACATACACCCAGTTTTATGTTATAAAAACACCATTCTGGAGAGCTGTAATAAAACCCTGAAACTATTTGGTGCACTCTGGAATGAAAAATCACACAAACCAGCAGTTTAGATTTAGGGCCACACACCCACCATATACACTCAGTCAGAGGCTCAATGGTGTGGATTAAGCCCATCTGCTCCAGAGTGAGATAGTTCACAGTACTATAGTTGTAAATTAATTAAACCATTTGAATTTTGGACTAGCAGCTTGTCCTTTGCCTTCTTTCTGGTAGCAATATAACCTTAGCAGCCTACATGTATCTGCCCTTCACCTGTGACTTCCTGAAGGATGCTGAATTTTGAACAACTTCTCAACACTTGTGCTATACCCCATGTGTCTGATGTCCTCTGTTTGGGCAGTTATGGGGCTGTATATAAACAGCTTGATGACCTTGGGGCCTTCAGGTGCAAAAGAGACATTGATAAACTGGAGAGGGTCCAGCAAAGATCTGCTAACATGGCTGGGGGCTAGAGCACATGTGTGAAGAGAGATTAAGGGAACTGGACTTATTGGACAAGTAATTGTTCCTCATTCGCTCAAAAAATATCAAGCTAGTCCGAAATATATAAAATTAAATAGTCTTTCAAACAACATGTCATTATGCCATAAAGCTTCCTGCCCCACAGTGTTGTGGATGTTAAGTCTATATCATGTCAAAAAATAATTGGAAGAAAATAACAAAGAACTCTCTAATAAGGCCATTGGAAGGAAAGATGCACTTTCTGTCTCAGAAAGAAATCCTGACTTTCAAATTGCTGTAGACTAAAAGAATCCCGAGAAAGTATTCCTATATACTTGTTGAATCCTTTCACTCTTCCCTACGCATCTGATATCAGACCTCATCAAGAACCAAGCTAGATGGACCTTTAATCTGATGTGGTGTGGTTTTTTTTACGTGTTGCATCTTTGATAACCAGAACGACAGGCGAAGGAGGACAGGGAGTCCAGATCATTCCCAGTGCAAGGATAAACAACTCCCACATTTACACTCTGCTTAATTATGTAAGAGTGAAAACCCTGATCAGTTTGAGCAAAGGCAAAGAGGAGAAACATTCCCCTTGAATCAACTAGGCAGCTGAAGAACCATGTGTGTGGGTGAGCTCTGAGAACTGGAGCTGTTTATTGAAGCACGTCATTACAACATAGACAGAGCCGACTGTTGAAGTACCCCTGCTGCGTCAGGGTAGGAAATTTGGTTTTCCATTCTCCCACTGCAGAGTTGTGTTACTGTTCTGCATCAATATTCTTGTGTTTGAACCATCTAGGTTGGGGGCTAATGAAAAACAAAAGGGCTGATAATTGGTGTTCTTAAAATGCAATGAACTAAAGGATGACAAATTGGACAGAAACAGTTGGAGGTTCTTTGTATCGTTCTTGGCTAAGAATTTGATTATCCAGCCAAGTTGTGAAAGGAAAACAAAATATTTTCCTGAGAATGTTAAACTGTTCAAGAGTATCTAAAGACAGTTGTAGCTGTAAATACTAGACATAGTTAGGGAAATAACTGAACAATGATGAAGTTTGGGTGGACTATCCCGAAGCTTAGAGTCAGAACCAGCATATTCTGTTAAAATTTTTAATATATATATGTCTTATTTCCACATTTTGATTTATATTTCAGAACAGTTTAGAAAAAGCATTCAGAAAAGTGGTGAATTATAATGCTGCACAGACTGTATAACGTCTTCATGCTCAGCAGGAGACAAGGAATTTGCAAAAGCATTACTGGCACTAATAAAAGATAATTGGGAGATAATAAATCCTAATGCTTTGGGAAAAGGAATAATACATATTACACAGGCATCTGCAAAAGTATCTCCCATTGTTTTTCCAAATCCAAATTAACCCACTTTACAAGGACATTACTTTCTCATGCATAATGAAAAGAGTAACTAGGGAGTTACTTAAGTTGAACGATATTTTTAGATTACTATTGTGTTACTATTATTATTATATAATGATACCAATGCAAGTAGTGTGCTATATAATGATAAGAATAAAATTAAGCAGACCATTATTTCCTGAGTTCACTGTATTATTACTATTATTATTATTATTACAAACAGTACACTGACATTTATCTAAAAATCAAATGCTATTTGAGGTTAGAGATCAAAATAATATTTTTAGAAAAATAAAACTTTCTTAAAGATAGATCAAAGAACTTCCTGATGACTGTTGAATTTGATTATTTTGTTTATAAGCAATTAAATTCTAATGCAGGTTTCAGTTACTGTCATGTAAAACAAAGACAATTCTGCCAACTGTTCACCATATTTAATGATTTGCATGCTTTTTCTGCTCCATACAATGTCTTTTCTTTCCAGCTTAGGAGTTACTTTATCCATTTTTTTATATTCAAAACAAGTCCCAATTCTGATTAAAGCTTTGGGCAATTACATAAAATTGTCCACCACCAGCTGAATGAGGTCTTATAAAGTGTTTCTTTAGTGGTGCCTTGCTGATGATCTTATCGAATTTTCTCTGAGTCAATAACAATATGTAAACCTCATGCCTAGCCTTGGTAATTTTTTAACTCCGTTTCCCCTTCTAATCCTGCTCTGCATGAAGTCAAGGATAAAAAAAGCCCCTTTCAGGAGACAGTGCAATTCCGCTTGCATAACTGTGCATACTACATCTCCAACTCTCTCCATTCTCCTTCTCCTTTTCAACAACTAACTGGCTTACTGTTGAAGTTGTCTTTCCCCAACATTGTCAATCAACACAACCAACAAGAATGAGAAGAAAAAGAGTGGACAAAGATAGTCTGAAATTACTGGGTTGCTTAAATAACTCTCCCCATGTTCACTGTAACTGCCTCCTGCCCAGTAGCACTTCCCCATTCTTCAACACTGAGCTCCACCCTTCCTTCAATTAGCAGTGTTCTCCACTTGCATGTAATTTTCGTTACATGAGATGTCACTCGGGAGGCTACAGGAGAATGGTGAGCTCTGCAAAACCATTGAAAATAAAGAAGTCAATATTTTGAATGGATCTTGATTAGTAGAATCTAGAGCCTACCTGACATTTTATGAGATTGGAACATGAATCACCAACAGAATAATGAAAAAAACAGTTGCAGTCTAAGGTCAAAATTTTTAGACTGGATAAAGACAGTCA
Organism: Cariama cristata; assembly: GCF_000690535.1. Classification (NCBI taxonomy): domain Eukaryota; kingdom Metazoa; phylum Chordata; class Aves; order Cariamiformes; family Cariamidae; genus Cariama; species Cariama cristata. The sequence goes on along the minus strand of NW_009615632.1, from coordinate 25,427 downwards.
GTATTGCTTTAGGCTCTGTACTTCTTTACTTAGACACCTGCATATGGACTTCAGACACAAAATTTTAGGCATCTTTTAAAAAATCTTGGTCTAAAGCAATTTCATGTTTGTGACACACTGTTCACTAACATTGATCTGCTTCCTCAGATTGAAAATTTCGGTTGACATGTGTTTGACATCCTGTCCAATTAGAATATAGTCCACTTGAAAAGCTAAGTGCGGTTGGAAAATTATATGGAACAGTATACCAAAGCAGTGATTTTGGAACTGCCAGACCTGATCAGGTCAAAAAGCAAACAGGTATTAAAATAGGATATGACCTTTTGAAAAAAAAAATTCTAATACATTTATTTTTAAAGGAAATGCTTATTTTATTCTTTATTTTGCTTTTACTTGTGCTTGAAGCACAAATGAGCACATTTTTTTCCAGTATGAATGGGAAAGATGGAAGACCTGCTGATTTGGTTGTTAGACCTCTAGATCTATAATCCTACCACAATGGGTGGGAATCTATTGGGTGAGAGGTAGGTAGAACTGCTTATAATCTAGAAGCCCTGGAACAATTGTGACTAGATATGCACAGAAAAGCTAAATTATGTATCACTGTGAATATGCTTATTCGATAACATATGTGATGTTAAGTCATTCTGTATGTGTGTAGTAATGTGTTGGGACTTACCTTCATCTGAGCAGTCAACATGCTGTACTGGGCATAGCTTTCGAAGGATTATCAGTTTTATAAATTTAGAAGTAAAGCAAGGCAATGCAAAAAAAATCTACTGCTTTTAGAGCTGTTGGGTTAAGCAAACATGACATTTAAAAAAGGAAGAGAGAGAGCTCCAAGCAATGACATTCAGACTTGGACATAAGCCCCTATGAAGGACATGTTTTGGTTCAACTCATCTGGCCAGGAATTATTCCTGCTTTGATTTTGAATTCTGTGACAAGACATGACTTTCTTTAAATTCTCAACTCCCACACAGAAGTGATGTTGGTCATATTGGTCACATGGAGTGTTCACAAAATGACTTATCAACTTAAGAGCATCATAAGATTTAATTTTCACAAATGACCTGTAATTCCAGGTACTCTTCTAGTTATTCTCTTTTCAAAATGTTGTTGATTTCCCCACTTAGGAAATTGACTATTCTTAAGATAGGTATGCCTAAAAATGCCCAAATCACTAGTTGCTAGAAAAATACAGCTCAGACATCTAAAAAAAGGGAAAATCAAGAGCAGCCAAAGAAATTTTCTAATACCAATCAAAAAGGAAGCCTAAAATAATAAAGCTTATTTTAGAAGTTCTGTGTGGTGCAGTATCTCATTTATAGTTAACACTGATAAAAATATAGTATATAAAAGATGAAATTAAACTACTACAAATATTGCAGAAAAGTTATTTTCTGAATGGTCTTTCATTAAGATTATTTGTTTCATATAGTAATAGTTAGATACAGTGGGTTTTGTTTTTCTTTTACGGACTGTATTACTTTTACAGATTTCAGAACTATGTGCCAGGTTAAAAAAAAAAAAAAAAAAAAAGAAAAAAGAAAAAAAGAAAATTTCTGGGTTTTTTTTACAGAAAAGGAGATAAAATGGAAAACCTGCTTCTTGGTAAAAGTAAGGAGGAAACTGTAGTTCAGGATTTCTGCTGAGTCTTTTGGGTTTTTTAAGTTAAGTCTTTATCTGCTATTTACATTTAACACAAAATGAGTAATTTCTCCACAGCCTAATGTGGAATGTACATTTCTGATAGCAGTTTCTTTCTGTCTAAGCAGATATGAGTTAATTTAATAATTGTATACCATAAAGACTCCCACTAGATCAGATTTGCATAGAGTTATGCCACACAGTGTTTCACCGGTTCTCCCTGCCTAGGCTAAGTGTTCCAGGCATTTCAGTTTTGCTCCATTCTTGGTTTCTCTAGAAAAGAAATTGGCAGTCATGACCGATTTTGCCAAATTTAATCTTCTGTTTTCTCATCTCAACTAAATGAAACATAAGAAGGTAAGGAAGTTTGTAAGAAACTATAACATATACACATATATTTTTTCAACATTATATTCTATAATTCTTATTTACTTACTATTACAGTAGTACCTAAGAGTCACAACTGAGGGTGTCTGAACAAAGTTGAATATTTCACAGCTATAAAAAATAGCACAGTTTCTGCCTAGAACATCTACAGCTCAATGTAGCTCCAGCTGATGTAAATGGGATCTATGCGTTTGCAATTGCAGTCTGGATTTTTCCACTCCAGTCATGCTTCTATAGTCAGACCCATGCTTTTGAAATCTGATGCCAAAATCAGTCTGTGCAGATCCAGTTGCAGAATCTGGGTACATTTGCATTTCTTTGCTTTTTATCAAGATACTCATTTTGTATCAGCAATTGCTTTTGCTACTAGCAATGGTTTTTTCCTTCTTACTTTTTTTTTTAAGAATCTAAAAGTATCAGTATCCTTGAAACCTATAGTAAGCATTGACTGGTGGTGTCCAGTACTTAGATGAAAAGACGATTTAAATCTTTTAGCCCATCAATCATGCATTGTTCCCAGCCCTGAAAAAAGAAGAGAAAAAATGAATGACGGTGTACGTAAGTCTCGCTAAATTTCACCACTAAGAAGTACATTGAAAGCACTGCTACTTGTAAGGAAAACTTGCAAAGAATACAGACGTTCATCTCCAGCAGTGTTAAAAGTAAAGTGCAGTTGTGCACGAAATTGTCCTGGTCAGAGTGATTGACCTTGGCACTGTAATGAGAACTTGAGTGACAGGTTGGACACAGTAGTCTGAGTCTCACCCTAAACCTGAAATGCTTTCAAAATTCCTGTTCCTGCTCCTTTGGTACAGGGCTGTTTAATTCCTCCTGCTGATACGTTCAGAACCTTCACTTGCCTTGAAGGTAAATGTAGCCTCAGGGGGCTGGCAATAAGATTAGGAGCAAACAAAAAGGTTAAATTGCCATTTTGTTGAGAAGTTTAAACTCATGCTTCCAATTTGCAAGCTGCAACCCTCCATCTAAGCCCTGCGGCAGGGACTAACACAATCTATTGATTTTTATGAAGAATCAATAACCCTAAAAAATGTGATTTAACTTCTGAATGCTGACAGGTTACCAACAAAAATAAACTCAGAAGAATGAAGAATTACTGAAATTAATAAGTTGCACCCCTGTGCACTACTCTCTGGCATCTGCATATTAGAGTGCAATAGTCAAAATAGAGGTACTACAGACAAAGTTAACGTACAATAGGTACAATAGTAACATAGAACTGCCTTAAAAATCAAGTAATCAGTACCAGGAGTAAAAAGGTATAGGCCATATCTTGAGTTCCTAGTCATGGCTGCTAAGTGCTGGGTGTAGATTATTAGTTCTTAAAATATGTACAATGTGATTTGTGATTTGCTTATGAGTCACTATGTAATACCGGGGATGCTGTACTTATCCAAGTTATCTCTTCTGCCACAAGATTGATCATGCACAGCTAGACTGGACTTAATAAGACGGAGTTGACCCCTATGGGATATGGGACTATCTTCAATGTTAGACAGAATTTGCATAGCATTTAAACTCACTGCCCTAAAAGGTAAATGCTGAACTCAGCATACTCCTAATTAAGTGAAGAATTCAGACCCATTCACTTCTACTTAGGTTTGTTTCTTTCTACCTAAGTTAGAGTTTAACTGAAGTTAGTGGAGATTTTTGACATAAATATTGATCAATACAGTGAGGAATAAAGCCTTTAAGCACTGTTTTCAAAAGACACTCAGGTGATTCACACCACTAATTTATTTTTTTTTTTAATGTAATTCTTGGAATACTTTTTTTCCTTATCTTCTAAAGAGAGAAGACTTCTCAAGAGAATAAATCAGAGTACCTGAGCTTGAGCTTCTGCCCTGAAATATTCCTTTGGTGGAGGTTATTTTTCACCACTGGTCACAGATTTAATTTCTTCTCCTGAAAGTCAGTCTTTTTTTAGCTACCACGCTAGTATTGCAGCTATTAAAATCAATGGAAGTTTTACACCAATGCCGAATGCCTTTGAAAATCACACCTTTTGTATCCAAGTTACTTCTTTTGCATAAGTTCACAGAATCTGAAATTATATCATCTCCTGTTTGTTTTCCTTAATGCCTCTGCTTTTGCAGCTATACTGCAAGCTTTTCATCCACTTGCACCAGTTGCAGGGAATGGCACCAGAACACAACTAATCCACCACGTCAGAGTGCAAATACCTCCTACAGATCAGTTAGATCCTGTTTATATAATGCTCTGTTGACTCTGAGTGTAAAAGATGGACAATTTGCATGAGTTTTAATAATGCAAAACTACTTGCAAACATCGTGGTCGTCAACCAAGTCAACTAGCTCACTTTTTACATTTAAATTCATATAAAAGAATCCATTACTTAGTGAAGTTCTGTGGATCTGGTTTATTATTACTTATCATTATTCTTATTATGATCATCATCGTCATAATTTTCAGTTTTGCGCAATGCCATCAGTAAAATACAACATGTAAGAGTCTTTCACCATATTCCATAAATGTCCAGAAGCATGTTTACAAGTCCTTTATGAAAAGTACTTTCGCATGCAGAGTGTCTATATCAAACAAACTCAAGCCTGGTGAAGCAGATGCCTCAAAGCATGAGACAGTATATGCATGCACCAGCTGGAAAGGCTTCTTGGCACTAAAGCAGTCCCTGAAGCAAAAGCTCAGGATATTAGGAAATCTAAAGTCTGAGGTAGATAGATCCTGTATGGATTTCCCAGTAGCCCTTAACTACTGACGAATGTTAGTGCAATGAGAATTCAATAATTACCTAATATGAAGTTCCATCAAAAGATATGAATCTATTAATGCTGATAATGACAAACACATGCACAAATATTTGCAGGGTCAGGACTGTATCAAACCTCACAGCCTCTATCGCTAAGTAGAAAGCAGTTTTGCAGGCATGAATTAGACTGTGATTTCAGTTGGTCTCATGTCAATCCAGTCACTTCAGTTGAAATCCCAGCACTGCCTAAAACTACCCATGAAGTGTTCAGCTAGGGCACAATGTGCTGCACTGAAAATGCCTGAACTACTGCCTCTCATTTTATTATGGAAAAACTAAATTGCATCCTAACATTCTGTATAATGGAAAATATGAAAGACAGTACAGGAAATCGGTGTGATATATTTCTGCTGCTATACCGTAAGATCGTTCACCTACGTACTGAAGCTAGTTTCTCTGCACACGGTGAGATGAAACAAGCAGGCTTCTGCACCAGTAGCTCTAGCTCAAATTCCACATCTGGAACTGCTTAGGAATGTATATGTAAAAATTACCTTGATAGACAACACAATATAATCCCACTCAGACAGCATTACACTCCTAAGTAATGTTGCTGGCTCAACTTAATAATTCTAACACTATTGCTAGATAAAGATTTTCTGCTGTTGTATTTGTCACGTTTCGTAGTTAAGTTAAGATTTTAGTCAAAGAATGGAGGCATTGATTACATAGAAGGACACATATAACGTAGGAAGTGCATCTTTCCGCAGGTTAATTCCTCCTGCTGGTTTATGAATAACCGATGTCCCAATATAACAGAGAAATCCAAGCAGCTGTAGCAATTAGACATGACAAGACATTTTGCACATACTGTTTTGTCTAATGAACTGTCAGAGAGTGCAATTTCCCTGACTTTTAATTACTGCACCACCCACAGTTAGGACAAGTTCACCTACCTCTTCCGTCTGAGACCTAATTCATCTTCTCAAATGCATCCTTATTAAAAGTGATGGATCCCAATTTGGACTTTTGCTAAACAGTGTAATGTAACAAAAAGGCAACGTTACGGTAAGCAGTATCTTTCGGAGAGGCCGTTCTTTTTCAGTTAGAAAGAACATTCATTTTCCTTTCTAATGGATCAAATTCTCTGCCTTCTCAATTCAATGAGAGCTTTCTCATCAAAAGTAAGTTCCAGCTTTATTCGACAAAGGTTAAGCATTTCCCTTAGAATATCTTAGGTAAATTAGCAGACTGAAAAGGAAAAAATCCTTGATACTGTCCTATATTTAAGATCCCAAGGAAATTGTCCTTAATCATTTTGTTATATTTTATAAAGCCTAATATTATCTATTAAAAAATAGGCATTTCATTGTGACTATGACTCAACATGCATTAGGGCTAAAATCGACAAGTGTGGGAAATACAACTTTTTAGGTAAAATAGTATTCCATGAATCTGACACACAGAACTGTTTGCATTAGTCTTTTTCAGAGATATTTTCCTTATTACCTTTTTCTCTATCTACTATTTTATTAATAGGATTCTCATCAAGACGAAAACCATGGGATTGTGTATTCTTTTTGCCATCTATAAAAGTCTTACATGATATGAAGGATGTTTGTATAATAATATTAAAACATACAATAAGAACATAAATTAATGTTGAAACAAGGCATCTGCATACATAAGCTATAAGCGTAACCTGTACATTTTTTGGTAACTACAGTGCTCTAATAGACACGAGACCAAAAAAAAAAAAAAAATTCCAAAATAAAATCTTCATTCAGAACAAAAGGGTTCTCTGCTGGTCTCCCTTAGCATATACTTTACTTCTAGGACTAAACCCAAAGCAGGGTCAGTGCAAACCTTCACACTTAAATAATCTGTACACGCTTGCTTCCTGATAGCCACAGGTTCAGGGAAGTTTGGGGAAACCCTACCAAGCTCACCTTCCCACAGTCACAGGGAAGATCGATTATTCTCCAGGATGGAAAGGCCAGTGATTCTGAGACAAATTAAAGTGCCATTAAAACTACAAGCAGGAAGATTAAGAGAGCATGAGCTGCTCTGTGCAACAATATCTCAGGCCAGTGGAACACCCTCCAGAAATTCTTTATGAAGAAACACCTGCATCGCCTCAGATGAAAATGCCAAATGATGACAGATATCAATATGTGTGTGTTTTCAGATGAGTGGGATGCTTGCATAGAGATGGTATGAACATTTGTGGCTGGTCATGGAGAGGAGGATGGTAAACAAAACCATGGTACAGGGAGTCAAGAGGACCTGAGGAATTCCCACAGATAATGCAATGTGCTGCAGGAAATCAGGCTTCAGCCTAAGGAGTTCTTGCAGCTGCCTGAAGCAATCCCTTAAGCCTTATGAATCAGTGAAATGATTAGTTTGTTCTTTTAGGACTATACCAAGTAACGTTTGCTGAGGAGGTCTGACATAAGGAAAGAAAAAAATACTTGGTGGCAGGAAGGAAGCTTATCCTGCTTCAATTCCTATGTTTAAAGATTAACAGTACAGGAGGAAAATAAGACCATTTGAAAAACAGTGCCTAAAGATGCACAGTTTTGCATCTTCTGTGAGGTGAGAATTTTATGTGTGTAATATAAAATTGAGAAAGGAGATCACATCTGATATAAAATACCAGAGGTGCCCAGATGCTACTTTGTTTTCAAGGTATAACTATTTATTTCTGCAGATAGGGACCTTCCAACATTCCAGCAAAGCAAACACTAACCCATCTCATCTTGACAAAGAAGGAGTTTCTTGCATTGTCTTCCTATCATTTGAGATCAGTGTTACTATCTACCAAGGAAGAAAATCTAATGCAAATACTGTTTTTAAAGGGGCACTAATCCTATGACATCATATTTTATGAATCCAGAAAGGTTTTAAACAATAATACAAAAACCTTCTTGTTCCTTATTTCAGTTTGGAAAAATATCTATTAAATTGTCAATTAAAAAAAAAAGTCAGAAAACTTGAGTGCCAAAATATCTTTCTTGCTCAAGAGAGACACTAGTAAAAGATGTAATGGGGTTAAAAGATCTATAATTATGCGCACTGGTTGAGTAATCTTGGGTCTTTATTACATATCATATAGTGAAACATGGAAACATTTGTTATAAGTTGTTAGTTATAGACCACACAGACAGTCTTGATCAGTAAAATTCTTTATAGCTGACAAAGAATACTAATTCTGCAAATTTTGTGGTAAACTGGGCTGTCAGCTACAGTAAATCTAGGCTAAGCCCCACATCAAAACTCTCAAGACTACATTACTTTTTCAGTGTTGCTCTATCACTGTACAGGTTCTGTATCCAGGTTCTGTTGTGAGTACAAAGAAAACTACGTCCTAAAAACAATGGTAATTTATGAAGCTATTAATTCAATTTTCACACTAATATGCATATAAACACAAAAAATTGTATTTAATTCTGGTGAAAGAGGAGAGGATATCATTTACAGTGTTGTAGGGTTGGGGTTTTTTTTCATTAGTAGCAAACTCCTTATCATACTAAATTTCACACTTTTATATTCCAAAGAACTGAGCAAAATTTTGCCTTGCACTGCTAGTAAGAACATCTCAAAATAATCTTGCATATCTTTAGGCAGAAAGCAGCTGCTATGTCTTTGCTCACTTTTTACCCCTCTGACTGTGCAATTCTTCCAGAAATTAAGGCTACACCTTCACGATAATACAAACAAACAACAAATCTAACAGTTTAGTTGACTGGTTGTTTAACAGGCAAAGAAGACGAAAAAAACCAGACCTATAGCTTTTCCAGGACATATTTAAACAGGACTAGGAACCATTTTACAAAGATGAAAGAATACTCTCTTTTAGATTGATGGAACAGTTTTACAGTTATTCTTCATTAAAATTCTGAGGGTTTTTTCCTTCATTCTGAGATGAACACTTTTTTTTTTTCTTGAACAATAATCTTAGATTTGTGCCAAAGTGATCTTAAAAGACAGTATTTTGTCATTCTACTGATTTCCATAATTTTTCACATTTTCTTAATTATATTTAAAAGACAGAATGCATACGTGATGTACACCACTGTTGCTAGTAAAAAAACAAGCCCTGAAAACACATGTTGCTTGATAACTCACAAATCTTGAAGGACTCGCAGGTTGAGATCTATTTTACCATCTCTTTATTTTCCATGGATTAGATGTTACCTGCAGATTTCACCATTTATCACCCAATATTAAATGAACTGTGAGGGGAAAAAAGAACAGCAACAGAAAGGTTATATTTCTGTTCTAGAAATATAACTCACTAACCCTGTATTAGAAATCACACATTAATAATACTTCATTTTATATTTTTTTATTATTACACAAATGTGTAATAGAATGGCATACTAATTCAAAGACATGAAAAAAATGTAACTGTAAATGCTTTTAAAAATGCTTCATTGAAAAATGAATCAGCTTTTTAATTAACCAAGGCACTGACCCAGACTTCGGTGAAACCAATGGGCTTCCCTGCTCTCCTCATTCCACTCCAGGAGCAGTTAAGTCATCTAAGCACATAGACTTTCAGTGATATTTCAGATCTTCAGGATGTCAGACACTCACATAGATGTGATAGGACTAGGAGATATCCTTACCCTTCTGCAGTTGGAGGCCAGGTAAGAGATGTGCAGTATCTAACATGGTTTAGATACCTGTGGTAAGAGTATCGAATTCCCACCACCCTGGGGAGAAGCCTGTGAGATAGTTTGCTATGTTGTCACCTCAGATTCCATCCAAGAAGTCCATCCAACAAGTCAGGAACAGCAGAAGGCAGACATCGGTCTGGAGGCAGCAGCAGTACAGCCCAAGTAGGGAATGGAGGCCCAGCCTGAGCTGAAACAGGGCTCCTGGGCCATAGGCAAGGGAGTGGAGGGGGTCCCTGGTGAAGCCGATCAGGGCCATTAAGACCTTCTTACCACAGTGAGCAGCAGTCCATCCTTACTGTCTCCAGGCCCTGCACCTCATGCCTTTTAACTCAGACATTGCTCATGGGAAAGGAGAGATGCAGCAGGTATTAATCAGTTGGTCTGCAGGGTACAGACCCAACAGCCAGTATCGTGATCTATTATTTCTACTACATGAGTAGTTACAGTCCAAGGCTCCACTGTTCTTGGCACTGCAGGATAGAGCTCTTCCACACATAGGTCACAGCTCCTCTTCATAGGGAAGGCATAAAGGGGAAGAAAGATAGGTGAAATGTGTAATTCTGTGCAATGAACTGCACTTTCACAACAGCTCCTGTTTAAATGGTTAATGAGAATTGCTCAGTGTTTCTTTGCTCCCTCCTCTGCCTGAGGTTCATAAAGCCAACTGTGGGAGCTCTGAACTGTCAAAGAGAATCCAATTAACCCTCATTTTTCTCATTTAACTTGACAATTTAAGTGGTTTCACTGTTTATAATGTGTATGTTTATATATACACATGTGTCTATCTCTGTGTACTAGTGATGACTTTAAACAACAGTACTGGGTTGGGGTTTTTTTTGGGGGGGAGTGTTTGCTTGTTTTTTCCCAGTAGATTGTCTTTCTGATTTCTGGTATGAGAAATCTTTTGGATCATACAATGTGATAGCTCTTCCAGAATAGTCTTTCTGTCCTTCAGTGCTAAGATCTAGTAAGATTCTCATTACAAGGTATTTCTACTTTAGTCAGAAAGAGGGGGAGAGCAGTGATAATCACTTACCAGGACAAAGTAAATGTTGCCTTCTGACTTCTTATTATAAGAACATAACTCATATCACCTACCTAATTTTTATGACTGACCCTTTTCTGTCTATGCACAGTTCAATTAATTGGATATGACTATTTCAGAAGACTTCTGTATGTCTTATTGTTTTCTTATGTCAAGTTCTGGATTCAATCAAATTAAAATAACTGTGTTTGTCTTGTTTCGTTTACTTTGCAATGCGTAATTAGGTTCATAGACAAATAACGCCAGTCTGCATGAAAGGTATCTGCGTGAAAGACATTGATACTTATCTATATTCTGTCCCTGAGAAGATATGATTTTTGAGTGGAAGACTACTGTCAATTCTCAGCTGTCTATATGGGACAGATTGAAATCTACGCTCAAAAAATTTTAGTCTATTCAAGCATTGGCAGCCAGAACCATTCTGAGATTAATTACTGGTGACACAGTATTACTTTTTAGAACACACAGATTCAGTTCTGAGATTAACAGGGAACAATGAAACCATTAAATTGTTAAGCTTTGTATTTTATTAAACATGGTTATAGGCCACATGCCTGGGAAATAACCAGAAATAACATTTTTTTCACGCAAGAAATGCCAGTATGATTTATCTATATACAAAAGGAGGCGGGGGGGGGGGTGGGGGGGGGGAAGGCATAGGGCAGATTAGGGACAAATTATAGATGTGGTCTGTCACATACACACAGAGCTGTAAAACTTTTTGGTTGCTTCATATGTAGGTATGAGGTTTGAGCATAAAAAGACATCATACTGATCATCCTTTGGCCTTAATTTGTGGACTTCCAGAGCTAGCAGAGGGAACCAATGTAATTCTAGCTAAAGACAAATTCATCTCGGTAGGAGCTGTAGCAGTAAAATGTATCACAGATAAAGAACATGAGAACACATGAGATGTATTGCTAAAATGAACTTTTATGTGACTTTTACAGTTTTCAAGTACTGTTGAATGAAAAAAATATGTTCATGTGAATGTTCATGCATAACTAATAACAAAGATTGGAGGCATCATGTAGTGAACTGAAAGTTATTAGCCAAATCAAAGTTGGCAAACACATTTTTTTCTGGAGGCTAAAGTACCTATTGCTAGCTAATAATATTAGTTAAAGTACTGCTAGTAAAATACATTGCTAGTTAACAGCACAGAGTGAAACTTCAGACCTTTAAAATGATGGCATTACTCATTTTGAATTCGGTATGGTTAAGATTAATGAATACCTCTTCTTGTAAGTAGCAATGAAATAAATACGTAAATAAATAAATTCCCTATTATTGTGCCAAATCTTTGTTAAAATTCAGCTGCAGTAAGCAACAATTTATTATCAACTGCTCTCTGTATTGAAGGAGGCCTCTGTGTTCAAAAATGTGCCAACTACTGAAGTCACTGACTGCAACCACTCATGTTTCTTCATCAGTGAGTGTGGAAACTTATTTCACTTCTCAGTGGTCTGGCATTCCAACAAAAGCTTCAGCTGTAACCTTTTTACAGTCCTTTAAATGCATTGTTTTCACTGACAGAAGGTTCTGCTATATGCCTCGCAAGAAAAGGGGGAAAAAAATCACGCTTTCCCACTTCCTTTTTTTTTTTGCTAACACATATGTGGTTGTATGTTGTGGCCAACATATTTTGTAATTGACACTCATATAGGTTTAACAAGCAAGAGGGACTAGCTCATTAGTAAACCTTGTCTCATTTATACATAAATTTATCGATCTGAGAGGTCACCCAGCATATAAATTTAAAAGTGCTGCAGCATTAATTTCTTTAAAATGCATGGAAACCTCACCCTTTGTGCTTAAGTAGTCATCTGAGGCCACACAGAAATGATCATGGTGTGGCCAAGCCTCCCGTTATTCCAGCCTTGCAGAGGCTGTCTTGTGCTAAATGGCTAATGCATTTGTCTCACGGTGATGGATTAAACATACGACACGGAGCGGGGAGTCCGCAGAGGTTGCTCCATTAAGCTAAACCGCTCACATTCTCACCCATGCCATAGGTAGCTCCGACAAGAGGTTAGAAGCACAAAGATTTAGGTGTTTCTTCAGGATGTGAACTTATTACTCGTCTCAGGAGAGAAATGCAGTAAGAATATAATACTTCCTAGAACAGCACCAGGTCAGCCAGCATGGCCTTGAGTGTTACGGTGAAATCTTAACCTCGGTGAGTGCAGAAGGAATGCTTTCAATAATAAACTCAGGTACTGGGTTCAGTAGAGGAGCTGAAGTTGGTTTCCTCATCTCCAGAGATTTTTTCCCCTTGCATGTAATCACATACAGCAGATCATACTGTCAATTTGCAGCTCCCTTCCTTCCTCTAATACTGATCTGTGGTCCTAGGAAAGGAGAAAGATAAATATTGATTTTCAAGAGGGTGGCTTGCCTCTTTCATACAGCCCATCACTGTCCTTTCCAACATCTTTCATCATATGATCTGACACCTGCCTGAAAATAGACAGGTCTACTCCCATGTGTTGGACACTACTCCTGTGTTTCAGACAGCATCAACACAGACAGACACTCATAAGAGAAGAAAAGAAAAAAATCACTGAGGAAAAGGAATGATGAATGCTACAGACCTAGAAGAATCCATTCAGTCAGTCCATTAATTCCTTGTCAAATCTCATCAGGGAAGAGATTAACTACTTCAGAAAACCCAGCTGAAGAGTTGGAGTTACTATCACTTTCTTTAGAGAATCAAGGCATGATGTTAGCCTTTATATGTGGGAGAGGACTGTACGTATTGCCCTCCGAGATCCAACTAATGACCCATCTACTCCTCTATTGTCTCTTTTGTAGCTCCCAGATGTTCAGAGGCAAAACTCCTCTAATGCTGGTAATTTTAAAATAGAACGTCCATAAGATCACTTTTCCCTTAAAAATTCGTTTATTTCCAGAAACAGCATCTTCCAAAAGAGGCACGGCAGAAGGGGCATTACCATCATTCCTTGCCAGTAGCTCTGCACAAACCTAATACAGAAATAACAAGATACAGTATGTGATAGGAAACATTACTTGTTCATGACAAGAAAAGGTTTGGACTTTTAAAATTTTCTCCTTGAACAACAACTTGAGGTAGCCAGCTGTTACCGTATACTTTCTCATGCCTTGCTTTCAGCTTGTCTGGATTTTAAGAATTATTGTAGCCAGACCTAGTGAACACCACAAATCATTCAGTTTCATCCAGATAACTTGTATTCTGTTCAAACAAGTTCACAAAGTAATTTTATTACTCAATGGACTCACCTTCATGTCAATGGTACAGATGAGACTAGTATTTGCCCCAAGTCTTAAGAGGTAGGCAACGGACATGTGAGGCACAGGTGAAGTGTACCCAGATGACCTCACCAGGATCTATGATATAAAAAAAGCCAATCAAAAACTTAGCCTTCACAACCCTAAATCAAGTGATCAATAATCATTTAACACTAGCCAGCTATCTGGAAATTAAAATTCTCTGTAACCTCTCAATGCATGGGGCTGTGCTGTTAATTGTCTTGTCTTTGACAATAGCTAATATTTCATTCTCCAGAGGGGAAAAAAATACTAGATTTTCAACAGATTATGTAGGCTTGGAGAAAGGAATAATTGTTAAGCTTTAGAGAATTATGTTTAATTGTTGGTGCTAACTTTAAGCAAACTGTTATTTGGCGTGTTGAGTGCTATACAGATGCCATGGTCTTCATTAATGCTTACAAAGGTAGTGGATGAAACTCACAGATCTTAAAGCAAAGGGACTATCCCAACAGCTCTCCCTTTCTTCCTTTCCTTTTCTGCCCTAGATATACTTATTCAAACACAACCACACAGAACACAAAAATTTGTTTTTAAATAAATTCTCTTCAAATGATATCAAATCTGATTCTAAAGTCCCTAATGATAAATCCACCTTCTCCCTCAACATTTGATACTTAGTTGCTTTGCTACTTAGATGCTGCTAGGAGACATCATCTTATTTCAAGCTTAATTTTTGTAAATTCAACTTCCAGCAATGGTATTTTGTCATGTCTTTGTTATCAGACTTGAAAAATCCTCCACCAGAAGATATGTCACCTACAGCCTCCTTTTCTATGAATGGAAAAACTAATCTAATCAGAATTCCAATAATGTTGCATGCATCCTCTGAATTCTCATTGTATTTTAATGTTCTTCAAGACTGACCATCAGATATGGACATAATGTTGCATAGAAAGGCAAGAATATTTCCCTTCTCATGCTCAAAATTACACTTATTTTAATCCCAAGTTTCAATAAACCTTTTTGTTGCAACATTACAAAAATATTTTCTCAAAATCCTTCATTTTATTCTTACTTCTAAAATACAGATTAATTACATCTTTGTTTCATAAGTACTTTTGAAAATTCAAAAATGACTACAAATTCACTCTTTGATTAGCATTTTTTTTGTTATAGTTATTTTCCTAGTAGGCACAATGGTGATTGTGCAACCATTAATAGTCTTTTTACAGCGCTCTACATATCAACTTTTTTGTTGTTTTATTCTAAAAATTGCAATATACAATCCAGCCACAGAGAATGTATGTACACACATTGAAAAACAGACATTAATATAGGAATGACATACTGTACAATTCTTCATTTATATTTTAAAATGTCAATGCAGGATATAGAGATTAAAAAAAAAGAAAATCTGTGACCTGATCATTTTAAAGACTCTCTCTGGAACAAAGACTCCAATTTTAAAGACTCCAAGAAATTATGAGTCCATTATCTGTCCAGGTCAGAGAATAGCGAGAGATTACCTTTAACCCCAATACCTCCTTGATTCTTGTTGGATTGGCTGAGAGATGATATAAACATAGCCTTTCTTTCTGATATCTTTGGGACTTTTTGAAAGTCAAAGTTCTTCAGAGAAAACATCTTCCATTATTGTATATCTATAGGTATTTTCACATATACAAATAACAGAATTAATATATCTGAAAAGGAAGAATTATCTTCCCTAATTTAGTATTCTAAAAGTTAGCTATCTCATTTAAATTGACTGGCTAGTGCATAGTGCCCAAAAGACAAGCATATACCTCATTTATTCATTCACACCTCAATTAATTAATTCATTCATTCACACTATCTTCTTCTATTACCATTACGTCCTAGAAGTTTCACCTCTCCAGGTACCCAAAGGAGATGACTAGTTGCTTAGTTCTGAGGTAGCTGACATTTCAGTGCATACATCCCCGTACCACTTTCCTAGGATGTAAGGGTAAGTGAAACAGGGGCTGTTCTGCAAACAGCTGCTTCCGCGCATAGGGTCATCACTTGCCAGCTGTTCCCCAGCTGTTGGACACACTCTCTTGCTGTTTTGCTCATAATGCTCCTTTGCAGAATTTGGATGAAACAAGTTGGATTGCTTGGGTGAGCTACTTAAAATGTCTAATGTTATTTTTAGTGAAATACGCTAGGGATCCCCAGGTTTGGAGAAAATGAGCTAGTTTAATTAAGGCAGTTTAAAAAGTAAATCCAGAATAACTCAACACATTTTGACTGAAAAGGGGTGCATAAGCAGCACAGCTAGGTGATCAGTCACTGTTATATTCCCATTTTAGTCACAAATGAGACAGAATAAAGACTGAGGTAACTTATCATTGGTACTAAAGTAACTTTGGTAATGCACCTCACACCTGCAAACTCCTCATCTCCCTAGTCTTACAGAGGTCAAACATTTATTGGAACACGCAGGCACAGAGCTGACACTCACAGCAGCTCAGTGTTTATTTACTATTAACCAGGTCAAGAATTTGGTCCTTCTTTTATTACCTCCTTGCTGTAAATCGCTGGCCTTTATAAGCCCCATCAGAATTAAGGAAGTCTGGCGTCATGTGGGTTTGTAGCTCTCATCCAGATTCTCTAGTGTCTCATATGTTTGAAATGCCAGTCATGGTATTCCCAACCCCTCCCTCACATATGGACCCTCAGGTTTCAGACAAGACACTCCCCTATAGAGGTGGCATCAGTAAGGTCTCCCTTCCCTCCTCCAGAGACCTTTTCCATGACGTCTGTCTTTGAGGCATCTGGGGCTGTCACATCCTGTTGCCAATTTGTTCCAAGAGCTTTGGGGTATGATAGGTGTGGATAGTCTTACATACACAAACACCTCCAAAATAATTATCATGTATGTTTTGTTCTCTTAGGAAAGTCTGATGCATCACCACAAAGCTAATACAATTCACTAAGAGCAAGAATTTACGCTGTTTACATGTAAGTGCTAAAAAATGTACATGATCCTTTGAACCAGTCGCAAGCATGATACAAACCTCTGCCTGTGTAATGATTTATACTTTACTGGAAAAAAAAGCATTCATCTTTAATCCAGGAGGGTTTTTTTCAGAGGTTTGGGATTTTTTTATCTTAGTGTGCACAGCACTTCTTGCAAAAGATTAATGTATACTTTTCATTTAAACATTCTGTACAGATCAGCAACATTGTCAGAAATATCTCTGAGGAAATACTACAAATTATGAAAGGATTGAAAGCATTTTTTAGTTTTACATTAGTGCTCATTTAAACTATAATCTTTTAATGATGTTACACCATGAAAACCTTGCGCTTGATAGAATTCAAGAAAGAGAAAACTGTAAGAGATTCATCATAAAGAAATGTTTGTCTCCATACTTTGCAGCAATGCGCAGTATGTCTCCTCTAGGTCCCACCTAGAAATGAATAGTGCTCCTAAAGTGACTATTTTTCCTCATTGATTATATACAAAATCTAGAAGAACAGGTTAAATATCTACATCTAAAATTAGATGAGAGGAGCCTCAACCACAGAGTCCTGAAAAAAAATCACATTTGTACGCAAACAAAGCTTTAACAGAAAGATCATCTCTGAAGAAGTTCTTATTTTTGTCTGAAGTCATGTAGGCATTTTAATATAAACTGTGAAACTGATGATCACCTCTTAAAATCCTCGCCTGATTTTATGTTTATGTGTGTTTGCTATACAGGCTAACAAGTACAACGGACAGGTCTGTTCTGCCAAAACAGTTAGTGAGCCTGGACATAGGAGCTCTGATCATCCACCCTGCTAGTTCTCAGCTCTCTTGCTGCTTTGGGTTGCTCTGGTTAGCCCTCTCGAAGACAGTTCCAGTTTATGGTTCTGGAAAAAATTCACTCTGGGGACAGGTCCCAAAAGCCAGTATGGAAGAAGCAAGAGACAGAAGCAGAATTTGACTCTGTATGAAGCAGCAGGGTTTGCCCCTAGATGCACTGGACCTCATGAAATTACACCCCTCAGTTTCATGCTATAGGAGTATCACTGCTGCATACTCTTACATTACATCAGGAACTTTGATCTAAAAACAAACAAACAAAAAAAAACAGAAAAAAGTAGTCTGACTAGAAGGAACCTCAGAATTAATTGCAAGGCAATTTAGCATAGAAGAGGTTAGCTGTCAGCAAAGTGCAGACAAGCTTATCTGTACCTCTTGACTTCTGAGCTAAGGATCTTTTCCTGGGCTGTTTTGTTTCTCAGCATAGATGAAAGCATTGGAAATGTGTCTGGTAACACTGGTAAGGACCAAGATCTCCACAAACTCTACCCAGTGCACAGGAGACAAAGGTCTGTTGTGTGGCGGAGCCATGCCCTGGAGCCAAGTCTAGATGTCTTCTCTGCCTCCCTCTGCTCCAAGGGCTGCCAGAGTCCTCACCAGCAACACCCGCTCTAGGTTTCCTTCCAACAGGATGGTGATTAAAACCCAGGGGGGAAGCACATCTTTCCTAACTGATCTTACACAATGTAACCAGATTATCCCCCCCCCCCCCCCCCCCCACACCACCCCCCCCCCCCCCCCCCCCCGGACCTTCACATTTACTCATATTTCAATGAACAGAGATTTCTCTTAAGACCTGGAAAGAAAAAAATCCTCTATTTCCCTCTGTTTTCTGTACAATAAAGGAAGATCTTGTCTACAGTGTCTCTGAGTGAAACCTTCAGGCCCATGGAGGATTTGCAGATCTCTATTGATCCTTTTCAGGGTGCAAATATATTTAGCTATTCAATGTTCTGTTCTTTACTGACAACAGAGAGAAAGTACTGAACTGGGATAAATGACAGTTGTTCCATTCATGCTCCGATTCTATTCATTGGGAAAATTCATGTGCAACAAATTTCACAGTCTTTAAATTAAGTTTGCTAAAAATCTCAAGGTTTGGAGTTTTTTTAGTATTTAGGGTGGGGTTCTAAGACTTGAAGCTTGCTCTAGCCTATAATCGTGTGTTATAATCAAGCTGTACAAACGTTTTCCTACAAGCTGTGGTAATTTTGGAAATCTTTCTATGTACCATTTGTGGTCTCCAGCTGATACCATGCTACCAAATTGATGAATTATGAAATTACATTGTACAGATGTGACTTTTGATGTTGTGATACATGCTTTTCCTTTCCACAGCAGGGCAGCCCACACGGATTTCTGTGTCCAGGCCCTCAGCTATAGGGTCCTGACTTCACAGAAGGGTGTCAGATGTGAGCTGTGCACTTGGGGAGAACGTGCCTCAGAGTCCAGAGCTAGAAGCAGTGCTAGCACTGTGCTCAGGCTTCAGAGATTTACAGCATGTGAGATCCCATAAAATGTAATGCTAACACAACCGTCTGGAGAGCATCCAGTCAGGGAGGGAGCTCTCCTGGAGCTGTGTGCCTGACACAAGCCAGAATCAAACTGTGCATACTAATTTTGATATAATTTGGGTTGTGGGGTTTTTTTTCACGTTATTATGTATTATTAGCACACTGCCTAAATAATTCCTTTAAGTATATTTAAGACATTGAAAAAAAGGAAAAGTCCTTCAGCAAAGGGAAGACTGAGAACAACTTGACAGGTATACAAAGCAGGGCAGAACATGAGCTATTTAGGCTAAACCGTAACACGAGTACAACAAACCGAGAGGAAAAGGAGAGAGAGATTTTATACAGAAAAGATATGGACAAAATGTATGCCAATTTTCAGATGATGACGATGAATTTACAAAAGGGACCATAGGACCTAGGGACCTGTAATGACCCAGGTTCCTAGTCATTGTCCTACGTTAACTCACTGCAGAATTGAAATGTTTAGTTATGTTTCTGTATAGCTAATTGTGCTTTTGACTCCTTTGAAGAAAGAAAGCAGAATAATGTACTGATAATGTTGGAGTTTCTTTTGAGGGGACTTACAAACTAATCACTACACTAGTAACAGTTTCTTCTCTCTGGTATGGCACATATCCCTCCCATTGCCTGGAACAATGAGTTGGTTGTGAAAGACACAACTGATTTATTTTTCTGAAACGCTATTCCTTTTTACATTTTTGAGTATTTGAAAACTTTCAGTTGTTCTATAAAGTAGCTGGAATGTATGGCAGAACTCATAAATCTTTTTTTTTTTTTCTCCCCATCCCAAAATATCTGAAACACATGTGTTTCCATCAGGTCTAGTGAACTCACTGGAGGCTAGTAAGAAAAGATTCTCATGAGCGTGCCTGGCCCAGCTCCACAGTGCACAGGCAGCAGGAGGAGTGTGAGACAGGCCGTGCTTTCACCCATCCACGCAGCACTTGGGTAAAAGTGTGCAGAATAAAGTATTTGCTCTATATAGGCTCTAGAGAGAGGGGAAGGAGACCATACAAGTATAGCTAAATAATGTGTCCTTGAAAAAAAATGCTTCCATATGCAGCTTAGCAGAGCCTTCAAATACTCTGCAAGGGTAAACATGGGTGTTGCAAAACCTTCTAACAAATAAACTGGCAGAATCTGGCCCACTGCCGGGACCTTAAGTGTATTCAAACTATCCTATATCAAAAATGCATTTTGGGGACAATTTTATTTCATAGAATACTTGTGAACTGTAATGTAATTTTAGCTAAATGTTCACAGGTTGCACACTTTACTAGCAGAAAACTGGAAAACTCCACAATATCTTTTTGGTCTTTAAATCCTTTAACTCCTGTATATTACCATATTTACAGAGCACAATATTCATTTCTAAGTAGTATTTGCTTATTTAAGACCAGCTGCTTCCTGACCCAAAATGCCATTTAAACAAGTAATCCTAGCTCTCTGACAACCTTACTATTTGCCCTTTCAGTAAACTTTTTTCTTTCTGGTATGTGAGCACTTGCACTCTCACCTGCAGTTCAGATCAGCTCCTGGTACCTCAGAAGGCTACTGCTCTGCTGTGAGGGGTGTGATTGTAAAAAAACCTAGCTTTTATGAGCAGTAGTGGTTGTATTCACACCCTCAATCAACCCCGAAATTGATATTGTTCATCTGATCTGCATAGGTCATCTGGCAGGTCACTGCCTGTGTTACATTACACCGGTGTTTTTCCACTAACCCAGTTAACAAGGTTAACTAGAAACGTGACAGACGGAAGAGAGAAGCTGGACATATGGCACATATTATTTGGTTTAGAACTAGTGGAGGTTTCTCTGTGGCAAGAAGATAGGATCATAGAATGGGTTTGGGTTGGAAGGGACCTCGAGGATCATGTAGTTCCAACCCCCCTGCCCTGGGCAGGGACACCTTCCACCAGACCAGGTTGCTCACAGCCCCATCCAACCTGGCCTTCAACACTTCCAGGGATGGGGCATCCACAGCTTCTCTGGGCAACCTGTGCCACTGCCTCACCACCCTCACCATGAAGAATTTCTTCCTAATATCTCATCTAAATTGTCCCTCTTTCTGTTTAAACCCATTGCCCCTTGTCCTATCACTCCATGCCCTTGTAAGAAGTCCCTCCCCAGCTTTCTTGTAGGCACCTTTAGGTACTGGAAGGCTGCTCTAAGGTCTCCCTGGAGCCTTCTCTTCTCCAGGCTGAACAACCCCAACTCTCTCAGCCTGTCCTCACAGCAGAGGTGCTCCAGCCCTCAGATCATCTTCATGGCCTCCTCTGGACTCACTCCAACAGGTCCATCTCCTTCTGGAGCTGAAGGCAGTACTACATGGGGGGTCTCACCAGAGTTGAGCAGAGGGGCAGAATCCCCTTCCTCGACCTGCTGGTCACACTGCTTGGGATGCAGCCCGTATGAATATGAATAAATGATTTGTGACTCAGTCAAAAGAATTTTAGTTTCTTGGGTTTTTTTTTGAATGTCAGAACTCTTGAGAGACCCAGTCATGTCCCTCTCCACGCTCTCGACCTGAAAGCAAAAGGTTAAAAAAAAAAAAAAAAGCAAATAAGTTATTTCACTTGCTGGCGAGACTTGAGAGAAGAGTTTTATAAATTTAACTGCCAATATACCATCTGCCTCTGCTGCTCCTTTGAGCCTAATTCTTCTAATTGTGTCTTTAACAGATTACAAAAACCCTACATTCCTCTTGGGCACTGTAAAACAATAACAATTAAAACATGAATAATAATAATTAATGAAGCACACATGGTGCAGTAAGTCTGCAGTCTGAATAGGCTGCTTATTCTGCAGGAAGTCTGTGCATAATTCATCTTGAGATAACTTTTAACAGGCGCTCCATTAGATGCCTGGAGCTGTGGCCACCAGTCTTGGGAGGCCAGCTATGCTCAGTAAGTGACACACTGCAGCAAACTCTATGTTCTGCATCACTTTATGCTTTTTAGCTTATACAGACAACAAGCAATTTCAGTGGGTGGACCACCAACCAGTGGGCTGAGAAACCAGTATTTTAGACATGAAACTTGCTTGAGCATAGCTACCCTTTTTCCACCTGTTATGGTCGACACCTCAAAAGCCACAGTGAAAAATCAGTTTGTTGCAGTTCTTAGCTGTGTTCCAGTCAATTTTTTGCAGCTCTGCTAGTTTAAAGCAATGTGTTACTTCACACGCTTGGCAATGGAAGTATCAGACTTATGTAACAGATCTGGGAAAAATCTGCTGGGAAAAAATTTATGTCACTTTTCCCAGCTGTAACATGTACTGAGGGAACCTGGTTATGAACTCCAATGATCTCCAGGCGATCTTTGAGTCTTTAGGATAATTGGTATGCCATATAAACAAGAATAAGCCTTAGGCTTCTTTAACATATACCGGCAGGCTGTTCCAACTCGGTTAGACTGTGGGCTGTTGCTCAGAGTTATGGTCCCACTCTTCCAGTCCATCCAGCATGGCCTGTTGGGACTGTGAGTGCAGCCAGGATCAAGTTGTGTCCAGTGTTCAGGTCTGCAGCAGCAGACTGTGGTGGATAAACTCCAACTTTGTCCTAACACTAGGGCAGAGGACACACATACGGAGTTTTTCTGAAGACTTTTCTGAACCTTTAGAGGTTTTTGTTTCTTAATTTCTATTTTTAGTTTGATCCTTTCAGAGGAAGAATGTTTTTTGAGGGGAGGTTAAAACTTGCATGCAAATTGCTGGAACTGTGAGTAAGAATACCTGTAACTTGTGAATAACTTCATGCAGTAACCAATGCGTTCATAAACTCAGTCCATTATTAATGTTTTCCACTTTGGCCACAGCTGCTCAGTGAAGATGTTGGCTGTTTTTCTTCTCCCTGGTGGAACGGTGGCTGTGCCCTAAAAGGCATTTTGACATTTTAGCACTGAACACTGCTTTCAGCAAAATTATCCTCCCACAATATGAAATTTTCTTCCCTCTTTTGTGTGAAATTTGAAGCATGACTGTGAAATGCTTAGTTTTCTGCAAAACTGAAGATACTAATTTTCCTAACTTTCCTGATCCCTAGTTCCAGTTCAGACCACTGTGAAATGCTTAGTTTTCTGCAAAACTGAAGATACTAATTTTCCTAACTTTCCTGATCTGATCCCTAGTTCCTGTTCAGACCTAGAGTAAGATTCATAGATGAAAAGAATTAAAAAGTATTTGTGTATATAGCTGCATGTCTATTTAATCATCCCTTCTGGCTAATTGAGATGTCATGAAGAGCCATGAAGTCAGAAAGAACTATTTAAAAAATCCTATATTGATGGAGGAAATAAGATCAAATACAACTCCAAAAACGCCTCCAGATTACTGACACACAGAATTTCTTCAGCTGGCATTAAAACAATGAACATTCAGGTCTCGTGGTCAAATGCCTTTTCCTCATGTTTTTTATTTTTCATGCTGACTGTAACCTAATAGTAGAGTGAAGCCCAAATAGATGATGATTATCTGCTTTCCAAGCCTACTCAGCAACTTTTGTCTGTTGCCTGAAGCTAATGACTTCTAAGTGAGTTCAGAACACTGGAAAATGCATCTTGTATAAGAACACTTCTTTTTGGTATTTATTAGAGCTTATCAAATATGTTGCAACAAAAGGCAACTGACAAAATTCCTTTTACATGTTACCTTAAGTTGTTTGACAGCTTATAATCAGTGAAATGGATTAAGCCTCATGATTTTTATTGCAGATTTCTGATTCAATCATCAAGTGAAACTTGTAGTATGAATAAAGATAAATGTAGAAACATATAATTTGCTCATAGACTTCTTCACAAAGCAAATTTCTGTTGCCACATTCATCAAGCACTGAGAGCTATGTACTAAAACGCGTTTCATTTACATCCAGGATTTGCCACGGATTTCTAATCTTCCATAGTTCTAATCTTAAGGATTTCCCCTAGCTACATAAAAATGAATTGGTCTGTATCTGCACTTCTCTTTATTATGCATAGCAATTTTGCATTTAGAATAAATATTTAACAGGCTTTTTTTGTTAAATGATCATAAAGTAATAACTACTTATTTAATCAGATTTTCTGAAGCCTTACTTCTATGGAGATCTTGCCATGAGCTGTAAGCAGATTTCTGCTGAACGTTGTAATAGAACACTTGTTTTCAAAACAACTTTCTATTTGCAGTTTCTAATATCTCTCTTTTATTTGGGGAAGAAAGCATATGCCTGCTTGCAGTCAATTTAACAACTAAATTTCCCATAAAAGCCTATACAGAAATAGTCTTAGGAAGGTTTTGGCAATCATGAAAACACTACTAGCATGGTGCCTGTATTAGAGTGTCTAAGAGTTCACTTTGATGGAGTTACAATAAAATATAGTATGCCTAACAGATCAACATTTATCTTCCTCTCTTCAGATAAAGGAAGTGAGGTTCACTTTACTCAGATAAATGGTTTAGCTGGTGATATTCCCTGTCTCATCTGAGGCATGAGAGAAGTGGCTCCCACATGGCACTGGTAGAGGATAACTGCCTGGTAAAAACTAAAAGTAAAGAGTCCAAATAGTTTCTTGCAGGAGCCTTCACTGATGGCTGGCCCAGGCAGGTAATAAGAGTTTATAATAACAGGCCAGGCATTCAATGGACTAGTCAGGACAATCAATTTTATCATGTGCTCCAAACCTGTGTGTTGACTGGAGGAAACAAGTCTTAATGAAGAGAATCGGCTTATAGAAACAAAAGGAATTACAGATCCCCAGTCATTTACTGAGGGAAGCAAAGAATGCATCGTGAGAGCTCAGGGACTGTTAAATTTAAGGCGAGTCAAGGAGTCACTGTAATGGGAAAACTATGAGTCTTTCTCTGGTCTTGGGAATTAAAGATAGTCTGGAAGGAGATGGTGAAAATATCATATAAACAAAATGTGCTGGAAGCCAGCTCTGGAACAGAACTGTACAGCCTTGGCCATACAAACAGTTTAGCTAAATTAGGGGACTATCTGTGGCAGGATATTCTCTAAGGCTTTGTAAGAGCGGAGTCCTTACCAGCAGCTATCACTGTGTCTTGTTCTACCCAGGCAGCGCAAGGGTCAGAGAGAACCATTGTAGGGCTAAATCAATCTTGACCATTTAGAGACTAGTTCAGCTAAAGATATGCTGTTAAACGACAAATGCTGTCAAAAGAAAGAAATATTTAAATTTTGTTTCTTTCTGGAGGGTGTTTTTTTGCTTTGTCTTTGGGGTTTTTTTCCCTTATTGTGTTGGATTTGCATGGTAAGGTTCTGGCAGCAGGGCAGCTACAGTGGTGGCTTCTGTGAGAAGCTG
>NW_009615631.1:24292-74690 GCF_000690535.1 Cariama cristata | reverse complement strand
TTTAAGTTCCAGAAAATGCAGTCTTAAATGCAGTGAGGTTTGAAACCCCCAATCGCTCTAGTAATGCTCCACACACTTGCGCTGACAGCACCTAAACTGACTACTGAAAATTCCCTGAAATACTCCAAAATAGCTAAAGACACAAGCACAGTCCTTGTTTGTATGTCATTTTGGGAGGCCTTGAGGAAACCTCCCGCTTTTCCCGTATCCTAGAGTAAACTGCAAGGACTATCACAGACTTCAGAGGAACTCAAGATCTCTGTCCCTCTGTATCTCCATGACTTCTCACCTTTTCTTCGATTTCTACATCTGTATGATCCCTCCTGAGGTCACACCTTGTTCCTCAGCTTTAATGATAAAGACACAGAGAAGCAAAGAGGTTAAATGTCTTGCTCGGAGTCACAGAGACTGTGATGGATTCAGCTTATTGGCCATGCAGTCCACAAAATAAAAATGGTCCAGGTAAGTATGTTCATGTTCTTCCAGCCATGTCAAGAGCTGCATCCAGCTATTTAAAATGCTGAAAGGGTGCGCTGAAAAAGGTACTGCTCCTGGTTTGCCTCCAACCTGCTCATGGTGTGGCAAAGCACCTTGCTTCACTGCCTCTCCAACAGCACAGCTCTTGTAACTGAGGGCAAAGGATACCTGGCCAGCTTTAGATTACAATTCCAGACAAAAAGACGTTGTATAAGGATGCACATTATTAGCCCCATTTCACACCTGAGAAAACTGAGCTCAGTCAGCCTCTGTTGCAAAGGTTAACCTTAAACCTTGCGACCACTGACCCGAGCTGCAAACCCTACCTGCAATTATTTTGTAAGTACCCGGTAACTCTTACCTCCTCATTATGCGGACATGCAACAGCAGACTCTCCAAAAACTAAACACTTCCGATTAATATAACATGAGCACTTGTTTTCTTGGCTACTGCTGCCTTCCCGTCTTCAAAGTCAAACCACCATACAGCTGTACATCCTTCCCACAAAAGCTGAAGTAATCCCATGTACCGGTCAACAATCTCCTTGCAACAACCCTCTGCTTTCAGGGTCTTGGCTGAGTTTTTGGCAGAATAACCCAGCCATGACGTTTTCAAGCTGAAGAACTCGGGGGAGGAAGCAGGGCAGCAGGGGCAGTAGGTGGGGAGTCAGTCCTTTATGGTTCCTGAATACCCCTAAAACACCCACAACACCACCACCACCACCCTCACAGTGGAACTTTTTGCCCTACGGGTTTAGGATATAAATGGGTATCTTGACCTTGCCTTGGCTCCTTGATCTGACATTTTCTTTCCATGTGGCCTTAGACAAATCATTTATTGTTTGATATTTTAAAGATCCTTAAATTCATAACAGTGTTACTAGATGCCCAAGGTGTGTGTGTGTGGGGGGGGAGATGGAAGAGTCTCCAGAAGCACCTAACACATTGATTTTAAAATCAACGCTGAGTAAGGTTTCCAAAAAATTAAAATGCCTTTGATCCTCTGATATCCTAACCACATTTTCTGGATCCCAGTCTTTCCATTTGTAAAAACAGAAGCCAAGGCAGCAACCAGGAGCTAAGATGATCTCTCGGAATTACTTGACATTAATAGAATTGTCCCTGAATAGCAAGAGAATTGCATCGCTCCCGCAGTGCCCCCATACCAGTAGTTAAGAAGGGTTTGTACAAGACCAAGGTAATATTTGCAGAAACATGTTTGCACTTTCTCACCCACCATAGGAAAAGACAGTATAGCACACGTGCTTTGCCAGCAGAGGTGGTGCTGTCTGTTATGCCAAAGTCATAACTCACTGCCAATAACCTTAATTAAAAATATTAATGCTGGAAAAGTGTGTCTGAAAAGTCTGCTGTTCCATTCTCCTTTCCATACAATTGCTCCGTAATTGCAATAATTTCTGTATCTTGGGGAGGATCACTCCCCAGGGCCTGCCTTCCCGTGCCTCCAAGTGCAAAATCCTTTATTATTTTACAGGCTGACTCTGCCACCAAGGTGTTACCACTTAATTAGAAAGGTGAATATATATTAGGCAGAATCCGTCATGGACTGGGAACAAGGCCATGCATACGAGGTTGCTGTCGAACTGCTCAATGAGAAGCTTTCCGCATGCTGTGGCTGACTGCGAGGGGAGGAGAGGATATACATCCACCTTACTGGCAAAGCCTTGACTTGGCAGGGAGGAGATGAAGCAGGACATTTCACAGCAGCAGGCGCTCTCCTCCTCCTCTGAGATATGCTAGAGCAGCAAGGAACATGAGAAGAAGTAAAGAGTAAAAAATTGTGCTCCAAAATGCAGAGGCTTGGGGAAATCGTGAGGAAGGATGCTGACAGCGGCCTGAGCTATTCTGCACAGGAATAACTCCAGTGGAGGAACATTAATGCAAACCGAGAGGAAGAGAGAGGAGTCTGATGGGCAGAGGTTTAACTTTCTACACGACAGCGGCCTGAGCTATTCTGCACAGGAATCACTCCAGTGGAGGAACATTAATGCGAACTGAGAGGAAGAGAGAGGAGTCCGATGGGCATCAGAGGTTTAACTTTCTACACATCTAAGAAACATAGAGCTGTTAGCAGAGTCCTCCTTACTGCCATTTGAGGTCAGAATCTCAACTGCGATAAACTAGGATGTTTCACGACCTTTACTTAAGTCTCTCTGAAAATCATCTCAAAAAGCAACAACTATGGCCCAAACCTACTTCTGCTTCACATAGGCCTCTTCCTCACATACTTGATCATAGAATCATAGAACCATTACGGTTGGAAGAGACCTCAAAGATCATCAAGTCCGACTGTAATGCCCGCTAAACCCGCTAAACCCACTAAACCGTGTATTGAAGCACCACATCTAAATGTTTTTTGAACACCTCCAGGGATGGTGAGTCCACCACCTCCCTGGGGAGCCCATTTCAATGCCTAAAATGTGATGTGAGGGTGTACTCCCACCCATGAAACACTGTGGTAGAGAGATTGTTATATGCAAAGATTTGGGAATTGCAAACTACAGAAACATAAGAAGAAAAAGTAAATTAATAAGGAACTGATTTATTTCAGGCAAGAGAAGAGGTTGAACTGTGAGCTTCAATGAGGGTTGACACTGCATGGAAGAATGATGAACAGGGAAAACTAAAGGAGGGCTCTAGGAGGAAGCCCCACCAGCTGCATCCAGCTTAAGCCATCCCGCACCAGCAGGACGCGGAGCCAGCACAGTCCCGGGGCCATAGCACGGTGTACCCAGTGCTGCCAGGGCACAGGCTGGGGCTGGCATGGGACACCAGCAAAGCGCATGGCCATCCAGTGCCTCCCACTGGTTACCTGCGCTGCTGCCTGGGCCTCTGCACAAACCACTTCCCTTCATGCAGCTTTTAAATTCCCTCCGAGCGTGTCCTCCACCTCTAATCTGTCTTTTCTCAGTGTCTCCTGCTTTCAATATACACTAGGCAGAACAAAACACACTGCATCTTCTCCTTCGGCCATTTCACCAGTAACCACGTGGCAAGAATCAAAGAGCCCCAACTGAACCACGCTGCTGCACTCCCTGCAGGGATCTCCCTCTTTCAAGGGTAGCTCTCCCTTTCGGATGCTGTCGCTCCAGTCAGCCCAGTTCCTACCGGCACGGGAGCCAGTGAAGCAGCCAGTATTAAAGGGCAGGTCTACAAAGCTCAATTTCCCCCCTGCCCCCAAACAGTGGTGTGGCACTTGCAGGAGAGCGCTCCGATTCACAATAAATAAATAAATAACTGATAGCCCGAATTAATCCCCGTTATTACATACCACATGCAAGCAAAACCGTTAGTGCTCGCCAGTGATGCAAGTTAATTACCACGCTGTCACCAGATGTTATACGAGTCCTGTCAAGATGTGACAGGCCCCAGTATCACAGCTCCTCATTTCTGCTGGGAAGGATGGCAGAGCATTTCCGCGTGGCATTACTGTCACGTCGTCCCATGATGAGCCTGTGATGAGCACCCTAGGAGCAGTTCTGATAAAGTTACTCTATTCAGAGTAACTTTTGTCTGCTTTATTACATTATATATTCCTAAGAGAGAGGCTGGTAAACCTGGAATGATTAGTCTTCAATTTGCAAACATATATTCCTCTGTGCAAAGTGACTGCAGTGTATGCAGAGCATATGCCTCTCTAGCTTCAGGTAAACCTTGTCCCAACTCTAAAAAGTGACATATAGTAGGAGGGTTAGGTATGGAAAACTTCATTCCTTATCTATTGTGATGTGGTGGTGTAAGAATTGTGGTGAAATCATGTTTTTTCCAGTATATTTTCGAGTAAATGTCTTCACCTGGGAAAAATTTTTATGCCAAAGGTTCTGAATTTTTCAGAAAAATGTGAAAATGTTTGGGCCAGCAATCGCACAGCAAAATATTGCCTTCTGTTACAACCACCCCCCACAGAAATTAATTCCTGCACAGTGGCGATGCTTTCCCTCGGGTAAATCTCCTTCCTTAAGGTGAAGACCTAACACAGCACTGCTCCGTGACAAAAGCAACCGACTCTTTGACTGATCCCGCGGCAAAACATCTAATCTGTGTCATTTGTATTAACTCATTACATTTAACATGAATGTCTTTCTCCCCGAGTACCTTAAGGAAAAGCATCCCTGGTTCACAGAATCAGCTTTGCAATAACATTTCCATGAGCTGTTTTCTCTACAAACCGTAGCTGGAAAAACGTGCAGTCCTCACCATCCGGAACGCCAGGCTGGCAGTGGGCAATCACCCCACGCTCCCTCCAGCTCCCTGCTTTGCGGCACTGAACGAAGAGGCAGGATCACGAAGCCCTGTAAGCACAAAGGGAGCAGCGTAAGAAAGCCTGGACTACACAGTGAGCTCTGGAAAGTAAGAGCAGGTTTTGTGGCTGTTCTCAGCTTTGCAAGGCAGTTCCAGCAGCTCCTGCAGCTCTCCCCATGGGCTGACTTTCTCATCACGACGGAGGCATCACAGCCATACCCCATCCACGCAGCTATTTCTTTGATCTTCAGGACCGTTTGGAGCAGGTCTGTGAATAACAAGCCTGGGATTTGCATTTTTGAGGAGCAGAGGTACAATAGCTCCAGATGCTTCTTAACCTCCTTCACGTTACAGCTGTAAAATGCAGAAGAGCTCCTCTGAAGCCCTAAAGAAAGGGAGACTGCCTGTGATCATCTTCAGACAGCTTATAAGCCCCAAAGATCAATGTCCCCAGGTCTGGGATCTTCTTTTCCCTTGATGTTGGCTATGTAACAGTGTTATATTTTTGTTTATATTCAATGCATAAGCAAAATTAACCACGTATTCCTAAAATATCCCACTTTAAGCAGGTTGCAATAGGGTCTAAGGCAACAGAAAAGAGTGAGATACCAGCTTCCCTTTGATTATTCTTCTAACGGAATAGGAAACCACCATGGCTTCAATTTGTTTCAGTTTTGTCCTGCGTTAGAGCAGAGGCCTTTGCAGCCCGCTGTGAGCAAGATGCTACAGATATAGTAGTCTCCGGGTCCTGGCTCCCCTTTCAACGACTGGTCCCTGTCTCTGAGTGTAAACACATACCCAAACCCTCCAGAGTACCAAACTTCAGGAGCACGAAATGACAATGCAACAGCTCTTCTATGGAAGAAATTATTTCAAACATTCCTGTTACGGCTTTGGAGGTTCAGACAACCCTTTGAACATCATTGTTGGACTACGGGAGCAGCTCCCACTCATCCCTGAGGCAACTGCCAGCAGTCCACAAGGTGATTTTGCAAACCACCCATCACCAGCAGTTTTGGTGATCTAATTAGACCCAAATTATTTTATGTCTTTGAAAACATCACAAATACCATTGGAAAAGATACTGTGCATGTGTATAGAACTGCCTTCAAGGAATTGTTTTATCCCGCATGAGCACAGCGCTTCTGGGCCACAGTGCCCTGCCACAGGGTGAATTCTGCTCATGGGCAAAGCCAGTCGAAGCAGATCTCTACGCCTGCCTGGAGCAAAGCCTGCGTGGGGAGGGCAGGCAGTAAAAGGGAGGTACAAGCCTTCATCCGCCTCCGGCCAAATCCACTCCCCAGCAAGCACCCTGCAGCCTTTGTGCTTGTTATTGCAGCCTTGCCACGAGGCTTCGGCTCCTACCTGGGAATGGGAGAGGAGCAAAGGCAGGAAACTTGCTCAGTCCCTCAGCCAGAAACATAACAAAGCAGTTGATGGCCCCCTGATTTGTTGCAGATCAGGCTGTCTGGCCAGACCCCCGCAGAGCTGCTCAGCCCCCGTGCCAGATAACACAAATCTGTAAAACATAACACATCGCAGGCACTCCTCCTGCCTCTGGCAGCATCGGGGTCACGCGTCCAAAGTGGGTGGCCTCCTCCGAGCAGCATCTCCCCCCATCTCGGCAAGCGGTGGGTCCAGCCAGAGGAGTTGAAGCGAGCACACAGCGAGGGGGGGTCTGGGAAGCAGCCCCGACACAGAGAAACAGCCGAAACGCTGCTGACAGCCGCTAGTCTGGGGAGAATAGTCTGATGAGAGACTTCTGCTGTTAGGTAGACTGAAACAATTAACAGAAATCTGAGCCCAATGGGAACAAGGCTAATACCCTGATTATTCCCTTGCAAGTCATGCCAGAGAGACAGGCATTTATCCGAAACCCGCACCGGGACAATGCAGGCAGGGAAAAGGGGTGCTGGCAGCTACCGTGCCCCAAAGCAACCCTGGAAGGCAGCTCCGTCGAGGCAAAGTCACGGTGCTTCACAGGAGTTGCGTGTACCTCGCATACACTAACAGACGTGTCGGTCACGGGCAGGGCTGTGCTCCTCACTGCCTCTATGAGACTTTTTGAAGTCACGCTGCCATTTAAAAATGCAACGGTTAAGAGCACCACCCAGCTTTACACACTAGGTTCCTTCAGGAAAATGGAAGAAAATTAAGTGCTGTAAAAGCTGTCTATGAGGTGGCATAGGAAAATAAACTGGGAGATGAACACGACATCCTTTGCCTAGGAAGTGAATCAGAGATGCTGCCTTACTCGCAGTCTTGCCAGTCGCTGAGACTATGGTACACATAGCTGTGCATAAAATACAGAGAAAACAGGAGAGGTCCTCGTGAGAAAGGGTGGATTTGAACATGTATTACAACTCCTGATATACTATTTGATTTGCCCAACATGAAAAAGAAATATAAAGGACGGGCCAAGAAGACGCAGGTGTGGAGACCCAGAGTGGGGCTCTTGAGCCACCAGCCAGGGCCCCGGGAGCGGCGCAGACGCAGAGCGGCAGCTCGTGTCCCTAACCGGATCAACACAGCACACGCAGAGCTCAGCTACCGCGGGCACGGGCATGCACTGCGACAGCCCGGAGATGCGGCACCGCATCGGGCAGGCTTATGGCTCAGCACAGCACGGCTGCCAGATCCCCATTTCACAGGAGAGAAATGCCCAAAACAAACATCACCTCGCAGCTCTGATCCTCAAAGGCACTTACCACCTGCAGCTCCACAGCTTGCCCTGTTATCTTCCTATGGTCGAGACACAGGGGTCTAAACAGAAATTCAACCAAATTCCCTTAGCTCCTGTATTCAAGACTCTGTGTTTGGGAGAATCCACTGCAGACTGTAACTAAGCTGTCCAAATAGCTGCATATATTTTATTCTCTCCAAAATCCATATATATCTAGCTTCAAATACTCCTGCTTTTGTTTCTGGCTGTGTTTGGGAGCAAGGGAGCCTCTTGCTCCCTCTGCTCTGCACCTTGGAGAGACCTTGCGTGACCAAGTCATTCGCTGACAACACCCATGGAAAAAGGCCGAATCGGCAGCAAAATATTTGCTGCACCAATGTCGCTGGCTGAAAACCCACTGACCCTCCACAGTCCTGCATCCCATTGCACTCTCTTTTTTTTTTTTTCCCCCCTCTTCATTTTTTAATCAGTGTGCCTCATGTGACAGATCAAAGGACTTAAAAGCAAAGTGAAGGTGCTCCAGCCCTTGGCATGAACACTGAATAAGACAGCCAGTACCGCCCATGTGGGTAGCCCAGGGGGGATGCAGATATTAATTTAAAAATCACATTGTAAGGTTTGAATACTGTCATTTGTTTCAGCCTTTAATTCTCAGGCCTTCCATTTTCTTGTTCAATCGCAAGAAAAGAGTGTTGTGGCCAAGAACTCCCACACCAGTCCAGATCTGAAGGTTAGGGATGTTCAGCAGTTTCGTCCACGACTGCCTGGTGCAGATCCCCAGCGCTCAGTAATAGCTGCTGTGCAATTAGTTCTGTTGCAATAATAGGGCAGCACCAATTACTGAGCAGACTCTTGTAGCAATAAAAAAAAAATATACTAAGTCCTACTTTCTAAGTCATGGTGTAATAAATGTCTCTCTTTTGGAGGACTTCCATCTTTACGTTCCTACCTCTCAGTTCCTCTTTTTTTTTTTTTAACCTAATACAAGTCTCATTTGCAGAGCATTCATCCTGGAGCTATATATACACCGTCTGATACGTGTCAGACCCAACAGTCCCTTGATCTGACTTGTATAACACAGAACATTGAGTTTCATCCATCCGGCTGTAATACCGAGCTCAGCTCCTGCCCAGATAAAACAGGTTACCTGGCAGAGTAGTCGCGCTCTTCCAAAAGACACGGGGAGGAGAGAAAAAGGTATAGCCCCAGTGAAAAGCAGGACCAGGGGGATCCAGAATGGTTTTAACGAAGAAAACTATGGGAAAGATGCAACTCTGGAGGGCCCCTGCTTGGAAATCTTTGCCATCGCAGGTTGGGTGGCACTTAATGACAGTAGGGGATTTGAGATGGCAGGGTCCAAGGAAGAGAGAGTGACTATTATGGGGGATTTCTAGCTGAACTAAAGGCTTTCCAGTAGTAACACCGCACACCCCGATCAGCAGGCAATGCCTGCAGGAGTAATTCCCCTCCACCATCCCCTCTCTCTGGGCTCAATGAAGAGACAGTTCAGCTGTTGAGCTGTGGCAAACTACAACCTGGTTTTAAGGCAGACTAAAAGCAAATTTTATTCTGGATTTTAAAACGTTGTGGCTTGGTGAAACCTCCATGCTTGGCTGAGCAAACCCAGGCTGCCAAAGTATGCCATCCTGCCCGCGGTCCTCCCATCAACAGGCACGGTGCTCTGGGGTAGAGCAGCCCCTAATTACAAGCCGCATCCCACTTTGCTCTCTGCGTGCGACTCCACTTCGGAGAGGCCATATACGTGTGTGTATACTTGCTTTCGTGATGACTGATCTCCACAGCCTGCATAATCCTCCCCTCCAGCCTGACCCTGCAGAGCAGGTTTTGGACAAGACCCACACCTCCGTACTTAGTCCAGATTTAGTCCTTGCTTGCCAATTCCCTTTAAAATCACATCCCTGTGGTTCAGCTTGTTCCCTCCTTCCCTCTTTTCACAGTCCCTCACTCCTCAGCATGTCAGCAGCGAGATGATATTCCACTCCCCAGTATACAGCTACTGTTGAATTCAGCAGAGGTCCATGGAGGGAAAGGATTTGTCCCTAAGAGGTTTTCCAAGTCACACCAGAAGGCACAAAGTCCCTGAAAGCTGAGCACCGATATGCAGTGGGATTTCTGAGCCTGGGAGAAGCAAACCACAACAGGAAAATGGAAGAGGGCAAAAGAAAGGGACAGTCCCTCCACAGCCAAGCAGGGAAGCTGGGGTGACCCCAGGGCACCCCATCCTGTGAACACCGAGCCTCCACTCCACACCACGTCTGTGCACAGAGCGTTGACCAGAGTCTTCGCTTTAGGCAAAAAATTGGACTTCTTTTAAAAGCTAAAAACAAATACACTCAAGTAAACTCCATCGAAGTGAAATTCTGATGAGGGCTTCGCCACCCTGCCGCCTGCAGACAGCTTCTCCATTCAATTCAACAGTCTGTCATGCTTGTTACTGGGAAATGAATTCCCTTCACACTGACATTTCATATACTTACCGATACAGCGTATAATGAACACTCCGCCAACCCTGTCAGCCTCTTGCAAAACCAACTTTTTATTACATGCTTTTTCATTATCATATTTAAATTTTCTTTCTGTTTTGTTGCGTTGTTGTTTTTTTTCTTTTTAAAAGAGCAGCCCAGGACAACAGATCTCACCATCAGGCTCCTCCTTCGGACCAGGGTCTTGCACTGTGAAGCGCACAGATTTCCACCACCGCAGTCAGCCCTCGGGGCTCCCCAGGACGAGGCACCAACTTCGCAGAAGATCTAGCACCAGCACTGCCAGACAGTTGCAGAGATCTGAACAGGGATAAATTATTAGGCCCTGACTTTGCAGTGCATTGAAGCACCTTCTCAGCATTAAGCACAGAGCAGTTCTCTGCTCTCCGATCATACACACCTTACTGACCTGGGGCTAACCACATCTATCCCATCAGCAGGATACTTACACCTAATATCTCTGACATTACGATGACTTATTCTACAGTTAGACTTTCACTCTCCTACAGCATCTAACATAAGAGAGTAGCACTGCACAATAGTGGCTCCCGGGCATTATAGCAGAAATACTCCTAATGAAAATCTGTAGAAGCTGTCGAATAATCCCTACAGCACTTCAGCTACAGGCTTGAGCACTAAGCTGACTTTTGGCTCCTGCTGGCTTTATTTTGGGCTAGATGCATCCCTAGATGCTGGGAATGGGTCTTAGGAGACACATGTACCAGCAGCAAGTGGGACTTTTTCACCTCCTCTGGGATTGTGGCCATCCAATGTAAATGATCACCTCCTCAGCTGATCTTTTCCTTTGGTCTAGAACATCAAATAAACAGAATAAACCGCACTGAAACTCGGCGACAGGAGCCTGAGACACATGAAATAACAGACAGAAGTGACAAGTACTCCCAAGAGCGTTTTTTCTTCCTTCCCTGCTTGACACTTCACTGTTCTCTTCTCTGCAGAAAGGTCCGATTCCTTTACATGTTGTTTAATCGCATTTAAGAAAACCAGAAGCCTCATGAAGAGGGGAATCTGTTTTCTTAAGCTTTTAAAGGGCCATGAACTCCTAGATTAAAAAAAAAACCACCAAAACAAAATGACGAGCAGCACAAAGCAGTATCTGGAGCTTGTGTAATTTTTATGTCAACAACCAGACACCGCAGTATGAAATGGAAACCCAACAATACAAAAATAACATTTTTGTCTTGATTTTTTTTCCCCTCAATTTACAGAAGAATGGCTCTATTGCATCAGATGAGAGGTCTATCATCTAGCTATCTGAGCACCCAGCCTGAAGATACCCTGTGAAGGGTAATGGGCCAACACTTCCTGAATACCTGCTCCAAGCCTCCAGCAACTGGGACACCAGGAGAGGTTTGTGAGTACTCCTTGATGGATTTTTCTCCATCAATTTGTACAAATGTTATTTGAACTTGCGGCATTCAAGGTAGCTACAAGCAGCCTAATTATGTGTTTCTTGAAGAAGTATCATCTTTCATTCGAATATTCCAACTGCTAGTTTTGTTTGACAGTCCCCAATTCTTGTGCCGGCAGCGACAGCAAACAACATCTCCTTGTTCCAACCCCCTTCCCACTCATATTGGTATTGTACAACTAGTGACCTGCAGTCACCTCTTCCGTAGGTTCATTTCTAGTCTATTTAACCATTTAATCATTCCTCATGTTCCAGTGCTTCACATGCTGCTAACGCTTGCTGCTCCTCTCCGTGCTCCAAGAAGTCATTTTGAGTTGGGGGTACAGAACTGCACTCAGCAGACAAAACCCAGAGCCCTCGCCATAGTCTCCGTTTTGGTCTCCGATTCTTTCCCACCAGCCCTCTTGCTTTTTGACAGTTGTTGGGCTCTGCGATGTCATTTCCATAGAAAAATTTACAGTATCTCTTGAGTCTCACTGAGGAATGAGATCCCAGCTCAAAACTCATCATTCTGTATGTAAAGCGACAACTGCCTTACCCCATGTGCATCACTTCATTTATCTTCATTGAATTTCACCTGCTGTTTATTGCCTAGTCACTCCATCTTACAAGTTGGCTTTCTTTTTCACTACCCTTACCAACATCATCAGTCTTTACACTCAGTCTCAACTCGTCTTCCAGATTATTTATGAATACACAGAACAGGGCTGCTGCCGGCACGGATCCCTGCCAAGCACCACTGCCGACCTCCCTCCCTTGCAGAGGTGCGTGGCTCTGCCCGCGTTTCGGTTCCCGTCTTTCATGCAGTTATCCATCAGATGACCTTTCCTCTTAGCCCATAGTAGTTTAGTTTCCTTAAGCTCCTTCAATGAGGAAAGTGATCAAAAGCCTTCCAGAAATCTAAGTGGATTTTGTCAACTGGATTTATCTTGTCTACATGCTTTCTGACGCCTTCAAAGATTTTTGCAGAGATTTGTGAAGCTTGATGCCTGCCCTTTCCGAAGGACATACTGTCCTACTTACCCAGGTGCCTGCTGACCCTGTTCTTTCTTCCCTCCAGTTATCCCAGTCCAAGTCTCTAATTCTACGGACCTTCACAGAGCCCTTTTGAGAATCAAGATCACATAAGCTGCTTTTCATAAAACCATTTCTGACGCCAAGGCAGTTTTAACTGAAAGGTTGCCCACTGCAGTCAGTTCAGTTTTTTCGCCCTTGAGTTAAGACTCACAGCCCACTAATAAAGATCTGGAACAGTCTCCTAGTCATTTCTGCACTTGCAATATGGTTTGCACGTCCTTTCTTTGAAGGCATGTAAAGAAGGCAGTAGACACATTAGTGCACGGTCTCTCATCTTTCCTGAAACATCATGAATTGATCTGGAGTCTTCAACAGCAGAGAAGTGCAGATGACTAGAGTGTGGGTTGAAGAGACAAACCTCCCCAGCAAGGGATGCAATGCAACCTGACCTTCCAAGCCCTCAGCGGTGTCCTCTCCCTCTGTCCCCAAAGGACTTACAGCAGCAGAAGGAAACGGTGAGCACAGCAGACTCAGAGTAGACATGATGCACGCCTGAAGTCCCAGCACAAGGACTCTTTCAATACTTCCTCACTGAAAAGAGACGTAGAACCCACGGCTAAAGAATCCTTACCCAGAACGAATTTTTAGCAGCTGTTTTATCCCTGACTCTTCCACCCCTGATGCACAGCACTTTCGAGAAGCTGGAGGTGCCGAGCCCCAGAGGGAGCAAGTGCAGGGAGAAGCCCAGCTCCAGTACAGGCACCCACACCACCATCCCATCCTCCCCTAACACCCTCCTGCCCCAAGGCCGCCTGCAACACACGTCCAGCCCTCCCCACGGGCACTGCCAAGGCACAGCACTGCCCTCCCACAGACATCCTCTTTGAACACCGCTCAAACAGGACAGCCACCAAAGGGAATTGATTCTCTAAACCAGGCCGGTGGACAATTCCCCTAGCTTTTCCAGCAACGTCCAGCGTTTCTGCAGAGCGGCGAGCAGTTCGTTATACTCAGGGCTCAGCAGAGCAGGTTCCCATGGAAACAGGCAGCCTTTTTATGTCTGTTGACAGCTTTGGATAGTTTGTTGTGGTTTTTTTTTCCCCTCTAAAATGCTTGGACACAGAACAGGTGTCTCCAAGCCAGGCAGTAACCAGATAGTGCAAAGCTAGCACAGCTAGATAATGAGACAAGTGTTTATTTGAGATGAAACGTTTCAGTCGGCGAGGGAGCCAGTCTATAGCCGCGTGGTCCCTGCTACAGGGCCAGGTAAAGGCATCTGCCATCAGCACCCACGGGAGGGTGGCACGGGCTGTCCGCACCCCGCGCTGCCAGCGGGGACGTGGCTCCTGCTGCCTTCCCTCCACTCCGCAAATACTGCGGCAGGGATGGGTAACCGGCTCCATCGTACCGGGGTACAAGAAAAGCCTCCTCACCACCGTGCCTGCTGTCAGGCCTCTCCTGCTAAGCCTGTCGGAGCAGCCAAGAGGAGCGATCTATTTGCAAGGCAGCAAATAATCCCTACCCTCATGCCTGTTTCTTTTCTTGCGGGGATGGACTTTCAGTGAACTGAAGGAAAAGGGTGGATTAACAAATGTGCGATAGCCAACTCTCCCCCTCGCTCAAGCCAGCCATTCAACATTTCCCCTCCTAACACCAAATAACTGTCTCTTCTGTTTTGTTTCTTCTAGAGCTCAGATTGTTACAGTGTCAGAAAAGCATCCAGTCATTTCATGCAGGGATATTTGTAATCGGTAATGCGGTGTTACATCAAAAATGATGTTGAGAAGTTACTCAGGTTTCCAAGTCAGGTGCTCACAGAGTAGGCCATGCCAGATTTAAAATTGCCTGTGCAAATTTTATTGTGCTCACACATTATGGTACAGTCTAATTACCCAATTGCCTCCTATTTTTCCCTCAAAACACCTGCCTTGTTCGCTGAATGGATAATTGTTCACTACAGACTTTTATCACCCTAATTATTATTTAGTATACAACATCCAAATCCTGTCTCAAACAAACAGAAAACTGTTCATTTCCTCTGGAGCCTGGCTCAAGTTTTCTAACCAACATAGTTGAAAACTGCACAAGTTTTCCATTTCTCAACACAACGTATCGCATATAAATGATTTCATATATAAATTCAATTCTCAGCAACGTCGTATATAAAAGTGAGAAACTGAGGCACACGGAGATTAAAGCTATTGAATATAACAACTAGTTTTGCGATACTCCAGGCGTCATCAGTCTGATGAACTCCAGAGCATTTAGCATCTTACTGACTTGAATATGCCCAGTTAAACCTCCTACAAACTTTTGACTGAAGTCACCTGCATTTCTACTCATCGGCCCTCCAATCTGCATTCAGAAGATGAGGGACACAGTTGCTCGTATTTTCAGCTTCTTGCTCTGTATCATAGCAGATGTATGGCTAGAGATTCCCATCTTCTAACCTGGCCTGCGAGGCTGGAAGAGCCACGAGGCCGTTCATTCCTGTCCCCGCAGCCTTTGAGGCTTTCTCTGCACCACCTACACACCGTTCCTGCAAGAACAACCCTCTTAGACACACTGCAGGGCATCATCTATCCCCACCCAAAATGCAGAACTGTTCTGAGGACAGAGTTTCTGAAGGATGAAATAAATTAAGTCACCTTTTCATATTTTTGGTCCAAACAGAATGAGAAAGGCACAATGCTGAAGTTGTTTTCTGAATAAGCTCAGGGTGAAAAAACTGCTCAGGGTCAAATGAAAGGTCCCATTTTTAGATCAATCCTCTTTGTTTCAAACTCTTTAATGTAAAATTCATTCCAATTCAAAAGGAAATCAACCCTACAGCCAGAGAGTAAATGCAAAATATTAATGTTAAAAAGCACGCACTTCCAGTATTAAAGGCATTTTGGACATCAATGCAATTTCACAAGGGAAAAAAAGGTATCACTTGAATTCAAGTCATATTTTACAATGGCAATTGGCACAATGAAGATTTCTAAGCAGCTCTCATTGCAAGCACCAAGCAAGGTAGCAGGCAGAATAAGTAATGTGTGACCATGTTATTAAAGGTTGTGCAAGAAAACATCTGCACAGAGGAGACGAAATAAAGATCCGTCCCTAACTGTCCCTAAACTGATGCATTTTAAGTGCTTGATAGGGCAACCTCATCACGCTTTTTATCACAGGGGCTGCTTTTCTTTGAGTTTCACTGGAACCTTTCTGTGTGTCAGCCTGAAAAACTGGGAAATGGCTAATGGGGAGCATACTGCAGGGCTCTCCGCCTCACGGCGGTCGCACCCATGGAGCAGAATTTGGGCATTTCAGTGCAGTAACCGCCCTTACCCAACACCGCACCTTCCCCTCCTGGCTCCCAGAGACATGTTTCGTACCTATTTTGTTTGTAGTAGTGGGTCAGAAGGGGTTGCTGCTGTCATGACGAAGGAGAGAGAGAATTAAGTGAACGTATACAAAAGAAGAGAGAAAAATAACAAAGCCATCCCTGAAAAAACAAGAATGAAAGAAAGACGAATGATGAGAAGTTAAAAAAGAGGAAACACTAGAGACAGAAGATGGGAAGAGCTTTTGTCTTGTGAGACTGGTTTTTCACTAGAGCCTGAGACATTTAAGGTAACATGGGATTTGTGTGCACTTCACTGACTATGTGGAACCCATTCCCTGGCTTTCGCCCAAAGTCTGACATAGCTTTCGTCCCTCAGCCTCCAGCCCCTTGGTGCTCTGGAAGCCTCTTTTGCCCATGCTATAGCCAGACAAACGAGACACAGTCTTCCCACAGCAGCCAAGTATCCCTCCTCTGCCCCACAAGCCCTATTCCTCCACTTGGGATCTGTAACACCATTCCCCTAGAAAACCTCTGAGGGGTTCTCAGTCCCCGCTAGCCTTGCTCATGTGCATCACTAATGCACATCTGAGCAGTCTCTACTTTTTATTTCCACCTGGTAGTTAACATCTGGGTACATGCAGCTGTCTGGTTTAATTCTGCCTCTCAGCTTCCTCTGCTGTCCTAGGGTCTCCCCCACGCACGGTTATACTACAGGCAGACACGATGGGTGTTGGGGAGGAGGGCTGGAAAGCAGCTTGGTCTTCAGCACCTCTCAAAACCCCACTTAAACACAACACTGCCCATTGAGCTGGTGCAGCTCCATGCCGTGAAGCACAGAAGAAACGTGTGCTGTCTGGAGGTGAAGGGACTTGCTTTCTCATTTTGCTTCAAGTTGTGGATGTTGTGTCCCATCCCTGATGCTCTTCCCAGCCCTCGCATGGTGACCAAAAGCGTATGACAAACCATAGTCACACTCTTTTGGAATGAGAGGTGTACTCACTGAAACTTACAGTTGTATTCTGTCAGAAATAATTAGCCAGAGAATCTGTAAACAATAAATTAATGCCAGGTCAGTATGTTCCTGAGACAAGATGATTAAGTAAAGGAACTCTTAATCAGGAGCTTGAAGAAAAGAACATCTTGGAACATACGCACTTCATTAAAATTGTTTAACATAAGTCTTGGAACTGTCAGAATAGAGCGTCCTTTAGATGAACTTAGCTCCTTATAATGTCACAATAATCCTAAAAATCACACCCACAGGTCAAAAGACCC
Organism: Cariama cristata; assembly: GCF_000690535.1. Lineage (NCBI taxonomy): Eukaryota > Metazoa > Chordata > Aves > Cariamiformes > Cariamidae > Cariama > Cariama cristata. The sequence goes on along the minus strand of NW_009615631.1, from coordinate 57,712 downwards.
CAGCCCGGTGAGGACCCTAACCCATGACCATGTACAGTACAGAAAACTGATTGTGTAATTGTATGTAAATTACTAACTGATCCTGAGAAAGAAGGCGGAATTAAAAGTAGATACCAACCAGAGTTGAAAGTATAAACTGTATGAACAACTGTGGAAAAGCGTGCTAGCTTTGTGGATTTACCACACAGCACCCGACATTGTGCAATCTCGTAATAAATCGATATCTCGACTCTGTGTGTGGACTGACTCATTGTACACCGGGTAACGGACCTGACTTGTGGGACAACATTTCTGCTGACCCAGATGGGACAGTGCTGAAAGCCTTGCCTGGATCGTCTTGCCTCCCCGGCTGGGGAGCAGAGGAGCTGTGTGGACTCCAGCACGCACCCATCTTTTGATCGGGGACTCGCACAGTCTCGGCTCTATGGTTGGGTGGTGAGCCGCCCAACGGTGCAACACCAAAAAGCAATATCGATCATTAGCTTACAAGGGAGATCGGTGGATTGGTGACTAGGAAATCTGTTTTCCGTTTCTGGATAGCTCTGCATAAGTCACTCCCTTGGAGGATCACAGCAGGAGCATGAAAGCTTCTACACATTGGCACAGGGGAATGAGAAAATATTCTCCTCCTAAATAGCTGAGTGTATGAAGTCCTGGTTAAAGAAATTTTTCCTAGGAAATAATTATAATATGGGTTCTGCTTCCTCCACCAATACACCCCCTTGTTCTCCTCTAGGATGCATCCTAAAACACTAGAGTAAGTTTAGTGGGGATCCCCTAAGTAGAAAGAAATTACATAGGGATTGCCATCAATGGCGGCCAAAGTATAAATTGGGTGATGGTGAAATGTGGCCTGAAAATGGAACTTTAAATTATAATACTATTTTACAATTACAGCTGTATTGCAGAAGGTCAGATAAATGGGATGAAGTACTGCATGTGGATTTGTTTTTCACCTTACAAAATGATTATGAAATAAGAAAGAAGTGAAGTTGTCGGCTAATGATTCTAATAGTACATACATTTTAGCTGCAAGTGTACAGAAAAAGCAGAGGTGAAGTTGTTGTTCTGCTTGTGATATTAGGGAAAGCTGCATTAAGAAATCTGATGAACCAGAGGATGTGCAGTTGTGGGAAGCTAAAAATTAAGCAGGAGGAAGAATCAAGTAGCAATGAAAGAGGATCATCCCCAGATGGAGGGGAGCAGACTCCGTATCGGGAAGGACTCGAGCAGAACGCCTGATAATACAGGCACCGACGGCTCAGACAAGCAGTCAGGGTCAAAGGGTTCCCTGTATTTGTGCATGTACCGTTTACTACCTCAGATTCATTGAATTGGAAACAGTCTGCGGGGGGGTTACTGGGAGAATTCAGAAAAAATGTATCAATTGTTGGAATCAAGTAATGCTTACTCACAATCCAAATTGGGGTGATAGACAAGTTTTGTTAAATACTTTCTTCACTACTGAAGAAAAGTGGTTAGTACTGGAAAAGGCTAGGGAGGAAAATGAGCAGTGGAATGCTAATGATGACCCTGAACAACAAACGCCAACAGCTGATCCGGAGTGGGATCCAAATACTAGCGCAGGAAAAGCAATACTTAAAACAGTATCAGCAACTGATTTTAAATGGGATGTGGCACAGGGTTCCAAAACGAAAAACCGTGTCGAAGTTATATGAAGTAAAGTAGGGAGGAGATTAAAGTCCACCAGCATTTTATGAAAGATTGTGTGAAACTGCAACAGATTTAGATCAAGAAGAGGAGGTCAACAGGAGAATGTTTAATGTGTTGGGTTTTGGGCAATCAGCAGCAGATATAAGGCAAAACCAGCAGAAGGTAGATGCGGTAGGAGGCATGTCAATCCCTCAATTAATAGAAATAGCTTACAGAAATTGCGATGAGGTGGAGAAGAGAGAGAAACTAAAAGAAAAGGGAAAAGATCGGAAGCTGCAGGCCACCCTGCTAGCAGCTGCTCCTGCAGGGAATTCTGGAAGGGGCAGAGGGAGGGGAGATCATTGTGCACGGATGAGAGGGAGAGGCCGAGGGTATGGCCCTGGCCCTGGGATAGGAAAACGGCTAGGACAAAAATCTGTGTGCCTGTTGCAAGGAAGAGGGACACTGGAAAAAATGGATACCCAAAGAAAGGGAGGGAGCTGCAGAGACAAATGGTTAAAGGGGGGCAAACTCCCTTCAGATTCAGAACGAAGGAGACCTGAGGAGTGTACTGCAGTTTCCCCAGCCGATCCCCTGGTTCCAGTAAAGCTGAAGAATGAAATTACAGATATTTTTTTTTAATTGACACAGCTGCCACACATTCTGTAGTCACAAGTTGTAAGGGACCTTTAAGTAAAACTTCTATGCCAATTGTTGGGGTCATGGGAAAGTGAGTCTTAAAATCATTTTTAAAGCCTACGGAACGTACAGCTCATGGAACAACCTTAATGCATGAATTTTTGTGTATGTTCGAATGTCTTCTACCTCTCCTAGGACAAGATATGCTATGTAAATTAAGAATGCAGCTAACTTTTTCCAGTAAGTCTATACAGTTGCATCAACCGAAAGAAACGGCTTGGAAAGCACAACTATGCCTCCTGACTGAGAAATTGCCAAATAAAGTGGAAGCTCCTGGAGAAATCTTAGATACTGTAAAACCCCTGGTGTGGGCAACCAAGAAATCTGGATGGGCGAAGAATGAAGTACTGGTAAAAATCAAACTAAAGCCTGGAGCACTGCCAGTAAGAAAGAAAGAATATCCACCCAAATTAGAAACCAGATTAGGACTAGAATTGCTGATAAATACATTTATTGAATACGGACAATTGTGGGAGTGCCAGTCAGAATATAATACTCCCATTTTACTGGTAAAAAAGCCTTGAACGCAAGAACATAGACTAGTACAACATTTAAGGGAAATCAATTGGGTAACAGTTGATGTCCTGTGGTCCCAAACCCTTATACTCAAATATTATTTTTAGGTGTGGAGAATAATAATTACACAGTATTGGACTTCAAGAATGCTTTCTTTTGCATACCACTGGAGAAAGAAAGAAAGAAGATATTTGCTTTCAAATGGGAAAATCCCACCACCGGCAGGAAGACTCAACTTTGCTGGACAGCGTTACCGCAAAGATTCAAGAACAGTCCAATGCTCTTTGGTAAGGTACTTGCTAAAGAATTGGAAGATTGGCAAGGTAAGAATTCTTCTGTTACCTTGCTACAATACGTGGATGACATTTTGTTGGGAGCTGGGACTGAACAAGAATGCATGGCAGCTACTGTTGATCTGTTAAAACTTCTTGGGACCGGCAGGATATCGAGTATCACAGAAAAAGGCCCAGACGGTACAAATTACAGCGGTGTACTTGGGGTTTGAGATATCCCAGGGTGAAAGGCAACTGGGAACAGAACAAAAAGAGATTATATGTCAGACAGCCCCCTCTCAAATCAAAGGAGTTAAAGGGCTTTTTGAGCATGGCTGGATGGCGCAGGCTCTGGATACTGAATTTTAGCCTGATTGCTAAACCATCATATGCTGCTACTAAGGGGCCTAGAGAAATTTCAGACTGGATTCCGGACCACGGAAAAAGTTTTGACCTTATAAAGACTGGATTAAAGAAGGCATCGGCATTAGGGTTATTGAATTTGAATAAACCCTTTTTACTATATGTACATGAGTGACAACATGTGGCATTGGGAGTTTTAACACACACCCTGGGAGACTGGAAGAGACCAGTGGCATATTTCTCTAAACAACTGGACAAGGCAAGCAAAGGATGGCCAGCATGCCTGAGGGCAGTAACAGCCAAGGTCTTATTGATTAAAGAGGCATAGAAACTAATCTTGGGACAACCCATCACTGTGGTTTTACCTCACGCTGTTTTGGCGGTATGGGAACAGAAGGGTCATCACTGGCTTTGCCTGAGTAGACTCATGCAATACCAAGCTGCGTTAATAGAACAGGATGATGTTACCCTTAAGACAGCTCCGACCTTGAACCCTACTAGCTTGTTACCCGTTAGTGGAGTGCAGGGGCTTGGAACATAACTGTCTTCAAACTATTGAGCAGGTGTATTCAAGTAGACTGGATCTGAAAGATGAGCCACTGGAAAATCCAGATTGGGAACTATTCATTGATAGAAGCAGTTTTGTAACTAAGGGAGAGTGGAAAGCCAGATACGCTGTGGTGACTTTACAACAAGAAGCGGAGGCTCAAGCGTTACTACCCAACACACTCGCTCAGAAAGTTCAAATTATAGCTCCAACCTGAGCCTTGGAATTATCTGAAAATACAAGGACAAGCATCTGCATGGACTCTAAATATGCTTTCGGAATGGTTCACACCCATGGAGCAATATGGAAAGAACAGGGTTTGTCAAGGAACTGCCATTAAATATGGACCAGAAATTTTAAGATTATTACAGGTAGTTTTAAAACTGAAAGAAATAGCCATCATACATTGCAGAGCTCATCAGAAGGGATAAACTGAAATAATAAAAGGAAATCAGAAAGCAGACAAAGCTGCAGAGAAAGTTGCTTTATCAGAGTCAATAATGGGGGCCCTAATTCCAGTTAAGATAGCTTTAAAGCAACCCCCTAAATATACTGAAAAGGACGTGCAATTGGTAAAGTTACTGAAATGTATGAAATCTGAAGATGGATGGTGGGAGACAGAGTGGACAGGTGATAGTTACTGCACCAACAATGAGAGATTTGACAAAAAGAACCCATCAAGAAACACGTATGGGAGCTGACACAATAGCAGCTAATATCAAAAGATATGCTATAGGTCCATGAATGCAGAAATTGGCTAACGTCATCATGAGACAACGCTTGTTATGCTGTAAAAATAATCCAAAAATACAAAGGAAACCTCCTCCTGGAGAGGTAAAAAGAGGATGGACTCCTGAAGAACACTGGCAAATAGATTTTTCTGAATTCCTAAGCGTAATCAATATAAACACTTATTGGTAACAGTAGATACTTTCTCAGGGTGGCCAGACACTTTCCCATGCCATACCAACAAAGCTAGGGAGGTGATTAGAACATTACTAAAGGAAATAATTCCAAGATTTAGAATCCCTGAGGGAATGTCTTTTGACAACGGACTATTTTATAGCAGAGGTTGTTCAGAATATTGCTAAGTTTTCACAGATTAAAAGGGATTTATATACCTCTTGGAGGCCCCAATCAAGAGGTAAGGTGGAACAAATGAATCAGGCCTTAGAGAGACAAATTTAAAAGTCTGACAAGAGACTCTAACGAAATGGATAGATGTGTTATCAATGGCCTTAATGAGAGTTAGAATCTCTCCCAGAGTTTGGGAAGGAGTAAACCCATTCGAAGTTTTATATGGCAAACCGTACCCAGTAAATAATTTGACGGGTAAAGGTGACCAAATGCATGTGACGGGAAGTCAGCTGTTAACTAATCATATGTTGTTGTTGGGGTGTACCTTATTTAAGTACCTGTGAAGGGAAGATGAGAAAACACCAATAGCTTTGGATACTCTGGCACGTACAATCCCACAGGGAGATGAGGTCTATATCTGAACCTGGAAGGATGAACCTTTAAAAAAGAGCGCTGGAAGGGACTGTACTTAGTACTCTTAACTTACCCCTACAGCTATCAAGGGAAAAGGCATAGACTCTTAGATTCACTACACCTGAGTGAAAAAAGTACCCTTAAAGGAGTGGACATCACAAGAGGTAGCACCTTTGAGACTGAAGCTGACTCGGAGCTAATGAACTGCACTTGTGCAGACACTGAATCATCACTTCATTTAGACTGTATGCAGGGACAAATTGTTTCGTACTGTGTTTTTGAGTTTGGTCATGTTACTTTTCTATCTTTATAAATACACAAATTTTCTCAGGATAATAGATGAAGGATCTAAAGGGGTTTAATATCCCTCTTCTGCTTAATTCTGACCATACGGAAAGTTCAAGGGAATCAGGAGAGTTTTCTAAATCCATGGAAATCTAACAATCATTTTGAATTGATTGAAAAGACCATGAAAATTGTTGAGTTGTTGGGTTTGCACACTTTTCCCTGAGCATGCAAAGAAAGGAACTACTTTAACTGGAGTTCCTATCCCTGTGAATTTATCATGGCAAAATTTCTGGAAGAACACTTCTTTTAATGTCAGTCAGGAAGAACAGGACACTGAGATGCTGAGAACAGGTCCTAATTATAGTGTGTAGAGAGATGTACACCAGCGGAAAGGATTAGTAGATTTGATTGCCATAATAACACAGTAAGAGTAGGCAATTTTACAGGATGTAACACTACCATAAATCAGGGAGGAAATTCTCAAACAACATAGCCAGTCCCTGAAGGAAGACATTGGTACTGGATTTGTGGAGATAAAGCAAGAAAGGCTTTACCTAAAAATCAGGCAGGAATTTGTACCCTAGGAGCAACAGTCCTGAGTATTACTGTAATGGATAAGTTGGAATCAAAATCACGGATAAGAACTTATATGCAGAGGTACACGAGGTTTAATAACCCTTCAATCGAGAGACCTGTCACCTTCCACTTGTTCACTTGATGGTTCCTCCTATGGCTAGGAGTAAGGGAATTAGAGAAAGCTATAATTAACATTTCTGCGGTTGTGGACATAATTGGAAATGAGACCATTGATGCTACAACTGCCTTACAACAGGAAGTAAAGCAGGTAGCTGCCAGAGCACCACAAGACAGAATGGCACTAGATATGCTATCGGCATCCCAAGGAGGTGCGTGCACTGTGATAAATACAAGTTGCTGTGTATATGTGGATCAAAGTGGACACATCTCTACCGATTTGAATGAAATTGGGAAACAAACCCGAGTTTTGCATGAAATCCAAAGGGATGATACATCTCTTGGATTCGAGGAAGCATGCAAATGCTTAACTTCCTGGGTTCCTAACTTAAGCCTAAGAGTCAACAAACTACTTGTTACAATTGGGATTGTATTACTGACTTTTGTATGTATCTATGTTGTATCACAGTGTACTCTGAAGTGATGCCTGGAGTTAGGAAAATAGGCTTATGAGAAGGTAACATGAGACTTAAAATATGGAATGCAAAATCTCTCCCTAATATAAGTCTCAAAGGAGGGAATAATTGTACTCACTGAAACTTACAGTTGTATTCTGTCAGAAATAATTAGCCAGAGAATCTGTAAACAATAAATTAATGCCAGGTCAGTATGTTCCTGAGACAAGATGATTAAGTAAAGGAACTCTTAATCAGGAGCTTGAAGAAAAGAACATCTTGGAACATACGCACTTCATTAAAATTGTTTAACATAAGTCTTGGAACTGTCAGTTTACAGTGTCCTTTAGACGAACTTAGCTCCTTATAATCTCATGATGATCCTAAAAATCACACCCACAGGTCAAAAGACCCCAGCCCAGTGAGGACCCTAACCCATGAGCATGTGCAGTATAGAAAACCGATTGTGTAATTGTATGTAAATTACTAACTGATCCTGAGAAAGAAAGCGGAATTATAAGTGGATACTAACCGGAGTTGAAAGTATAAACTGTATGAACAACTGTGGAAAAGCGTGCTAGCTTTGTGGATTTACCACCTAGCACCCGACATTGTGCAATCTCGTAATAAATCGATATCTCGACTCTGTGTGTGGACTGACTCATTGTACACCGGGTAACGGACCTGACTTGTGGGACAACAGAGGCAGAGCTACTGAACATTTTCCAAAGGGGACTTAAAAATACTCATGGTTCATGAGATGAATTCACTTCTGCTTATTATTCAGCTCAGCTATACTTAAACCAATTTAGGCTACACAACATAAGAGTTATTAAAAAAGACCCGTGCCTGTCAACTTTTCATTACATTACTGCTCGACATTCACCTTGGAAAAAAAAAAAAAGAGAAAAAAAGATAAAAAAAGAGGAGACTTTAAAATTAAACTATGTTAAAGTGTAAACCAGGCACGGAAGAGGAAGAAATTAAACCACTATCACTAGAACACAGCTTGCACAAGCTGCCCTCTCTCCCCTCCCAACCCCAGCCAGCCTGTTAGAGCCCAAGGGCATCAAACAGCAATTCAAAGGAACATCACCACTGCACTCGATTTTGTTATTTATGTTTCCTTTGAAACAGATATCATTGCTGAGGCTGTTTCTGTCCTCCTAGTAGGGGTCACTTTTTCAGGTAGAGGCTGGACTGGGCGCCCGTTTGCTACCAACCAGTGCCTTCCACCATCACTTGTAGGGGCTCCAATTCAGAGCCTCGGCTTTTCACCTTCCCCAGGAGGATCTTTCCCTCCTCCTCTTCTCATCCCAGGCAGCAGAAGAGGAGGAAACTGCCGCCCCTCCGGGCCCCAAAGGGGTCTTTTGCCTTCAGAAACGAGTGAGCACAACCACCGAATTACTGCTCTTTATGCCTCACAGAGCATCACACTAAAACTACCCTGCTCCAGTTGCTGGGCAGGGCGGTTCCCACTCTGCTTTACTGGTGAAATTGGCCATCCACCTGCACGGGGCAGACAAATCCACCAGGCGAGGACAACCCAGGGCTGGGTGACAGGAGATTCACACAGAGGTGCTCCTCAGTCACCCAAACTTAAGAGAAGACAGACTGAATGCATCCACATCTTTTTTCTAAGCCTGCTCAGGTTTGCCTCTGAGCTCTTTAGAGAGCTCATCCTTGCAGTCCTGCGAGTAGCAGAAACACTAACAATCTCATCTTTATGCTCAGAAAGCAAAGCAGAAGACAGTAAGTGATTCTCCAAGAGAAAAGGACAAAAAAAAAAAAAAAGAATCAGCCCAGCACAGAGTCCTTACCTCTCCACCACCTCTTCCTTCCCTCCGACCAGAAGCCATTCTGCCATGCAAGCAAAGCCTTACACCGTTACGTGTACGTTACAGATACAGTCAGCCCCCTCATGGCAGCGTTGTCTGAAAAGTGAATTCCTGCCCGGCATGCAACAAGCCAATTCCACACGCTCAGGAGAGATACTTTATTTATTCAGACCTGGGTGCTTGGTGGACTTTTCCCATAAATGAAGCACACTAACAGCAAGCTCCAGTGTTCCTTTTACACACAAAAATTAGGGATCAGTGTTTTTCCAGACATGCCTGCTAAATACTGATTGGTTAGTAATTTGCATACAATTACATATTCATTCATATAACTGTGCATGCTCGAGAAGGGTCTTCACCTGGACAAGGGTCTTCTTGACCTGTGGGTGTGATTTTTAGTATCACAATGAAGGCAGTTCACTTCAGCACACCTTAAAAATTAGTTTCATTGCCAAGTTGGTTAACTGAATGGTCACTTTGCCAGGTTGTCAAATAACTCTTCCTTAACACAGGCCAGATATCCTCATAAATTTCTAGGACTTCACATACCCTAAACACCCTTCATGAATCCCTTATTGTTAATCAAAGTCATCTTGACCAAGACTCAAAGCAAGGTATTATCCAAGCCTTGTCGTTATCTAAGGTAGGTTCAAGGCCTCATTGGCGTAGTAACTACCGTTACCAATATCAGAGATATCAATTTGACAATACAATCAGGTAGAACAGCCTTCTATACAAATAGTTTGTTACTCTGATATCAGCAGCAGACATCAAACACAGTGTGCCACCTTCTTCAACTTGGCACCGAAACCATCCCTTCTCACAGCGCCATGCTCCTGTCTTCGTCCCCAGCCTTCAGCACACACCAGGCAGGCACAGTGGGGGCTTAAAGACCTGGAGGTCTTTAACAAAAGATTGGATGTGGCACTTAGTGCTACGGTCTAGTTGACACAGTGGTGTTAGGGCAAAGGTTGGGCTTGATGATCCCAGAGGTCTCTTCCAACCAAATAAATTCTGTGTGATTCTGTCCCGTTAGAGCTGCTATCAGCTCCCCTCCCTCCCAACCCTCGCCCTACTTTTAGGAATAACACCAAGTTCAAAGGGCCAAAGAGGATTATTTATCTGTGTTTGATCCTATATGAAATCCTCATCTAGCTCCTCTCCCAAAGCCCCATGTCCTAGATAGCCATTTTGCAGGAGAAAGGCATGCAGTTTGCTCCCTACCGCCTAGGAAGCCAAACGAAGGCAGCAAGGGCTGCATATTTCTGTTATTACTTGTTCCGCTTGAGTGAAATGCCACAATTGGGCTATAGCAGGAGGCACTCGCTCTGACCAAAAAAACCACACAGCTGTGAACACACCGAAAGTATAATCCCCTTGCCGGGAATTACACGATCTGTAGGGCAGGGGGGGAAATCCAAAGCTCCTGGTGATGAGAAAGGAGACAGAGCAGGGAAATAAAGACTGAGAACTCTTAAGCTTTACATCAAATCAGATCACTCAACTGGGCAGAACAATTCAAAGCCAGCGCAGCGACAGACTGCTTCATGGTAATTGTTTCACCAAAAGGCAAGAACAGAGGTTGCTTAAAACAACTATAAAAGGTTTTTCAGATATTTGATAATGAAACTGCTTTCCTGCTGGAGCCTTTTCCTACCATCCTACACACTGAACTATGGTTTGGGCAACATGTTTTTATTAACTTGCTCTGGAGTGCCGTCTTAGAGGTGCTCACGTTTTTAAGGAGTTATAAACCAAAAATAAAGTATTTGTTTTCAACAAAATTGGCCATCAGAGACCTGATCCTACAACCTTTCTGCCTACAAGGAGCCTTTACTCACTTGGCAATTCTGTTGACTGCTTGTCCAAGAACCACCTTGCACGTGGCAGGGCCTCAGGCTGGGAGCCAGAATTGCATGTGATTTCCCCAACAAGAGATGGAGGACAGGTTTCAGCCAGCACCAGCCTGAAGTCAGAAAAAAAAGAAAACCCAGAGGTTGTATCTGGAAGCTGCTATGTGCTAAACATGACCTCAGGACTGCAACCCAAGCACGCAGCTAGGATTCAGTATGAAGTGGCCCCTACTTACTCCCTTTGTAGGAATTCTGTGCCCATGTTTGCAGGAGTAAACCTACAGCACGTCACCTAAGAGGACGGAAACACTATGCACTCACTGGAGGGAGCTGACAGGCAGTCAGACCAGTGTGCCAGTGGGAGTTACGCTAAAATGAGTCGGACTCCACAAGGATAAGAACGGGTCTGTGATATCCCATGTGTGGAATATAATCCCTGTGAGATATCCATGGTACACTCATGCTGGGCCTGGAGGGGTCTTGTGGGTCTGAGTCTCAAAGGGAGGAGAGTCAGCATGAGTTTGAAGTGTCACGGGATGCTAAGAGCACTGTAACTTCTCTTTAGTGGGTTTTTGAGCTGCTTCCTATGACCAAGGCTTGAGTCCTGGGGTATTTTGCCTGTCCCTGGCCATTACAGGCAGTGACCAGTTAGGAGAAAGGAATCTCTCTTGCTTTCTTACTCATTGGTTGTGGAAGGATAAGAAAAGGTTTCTATTTCTCCTCTAGAACAAGGAATGACCCTTGGGGGGGTGCGCAGGTAAGCAATCCCCTCTTCACCCCCAAGGAGAAGAGAAGATCCACAGAGCAGGCTCTGCTCTGTAAGCACTCCCTGCTGCCAGCACCCAAGTGACCAATAAAACCTGGGACTGCAGCATTGCCATCCTGATACTTCACTACTAAGGGGCATGATGAATGGATCTATCCATAAACCACTGGGACAATTTCTGTGGAGAATTAGCACAGTGTTAGGAGGGAAACAGCAATTCCTCAAGTACAGAAAGCATCTAAAGACTTAAATGTTGCAACCAATTGCTAAGAAGCACATTTAAGTGGAGTAATACTCCCACTAAGTAGATAACAGGATAAACTTCAGAAAATAGGATAATGCACGATGAAGATTTACAGCCAATATTTTGGTTTGGTATTTTGTTCCATTTCTACAAAATCTCTGTGCTTACAAATGTTAATTCACACGCGTTCTGTGTGCTCACAAATATTGGTTCTTATTGTAAAGCAGATCCCAGAGCCTTTCACAGCACCCAAGGCATAAGGGTAACACATGATTAGCAGAGAAAGGGCACTTAGCAGCTGCGACTACAACTGTGAGAGCTGGCCAGTCACCCCAGTCTCATATAAGAAACCTGTTCCACTAATGTGAACCCCTCAGGGAAAGGAGAAACAAAGACATTTATGGCCTAGAGCATTCCTGTCTAAAGAACCAAGCCAAATCTAAGACATCTGAAAGGTACGAGCCCACCAGGTTTTCCTCCACAAGATGACAGCAGAACTGGACTTCGTGAGGATGTAACCAGCCAGAGGTAGGGACAAATTCTGTAGGTTCATAAGATACCTTTCCTTTAAAACAAAATTGAAAATCTGTATTTTACAGCACTCAGCAAACGTAACTTGCTTTGTGCTTTAAGGTGACCATTTCTGGAACACTGCTGTAACCCACAGCACTTTTTCAGGAATTGTTTCGTTTACCTCCCCACTTCGGGTTTTGAATTCCAAGAAACCCAAAATTCAAAAGCAAGATAAAGAGTATCTGAGGTTTCAGCAGTGAAACAAAGAGGAAGCCTACGAAAGAAACGAGAAACATATGCATCCGCAACTCCTCACTCACATACAGGGTACACTTTTATTTTCTAGCTTCAGCTGCCTAACTTCACCTTCCCATGCTAGACCCTCTCTTAAACTGGATTAATCACACTCTGACTGTTGCATTCTCCCTCGATTACAGTTTAGGTGCAGTCAGCTCATGGCACTTTCCTCACCTTTGGACAAACACCTAAAGTTAAGAAGATTAATCCTATCCCTGATGTGCAGGGTACACGCTTCTGTCCGCCACAACATGTTTGGAGGCTGAGCTCTGGCGAAGCTCCTGGCAGTTGCACAGATTGCCTTACGTCCCAAACTTTGGCTGAAGAGCAGAAGCTCAGGCCAAAATTAACAGAGTGAGAAAAGCTGTACGTCTTTAATTACTCACTTATATGGGTACACGCCTCACTGTCTCTTAATATACTGTCCCAATACCCCTCTGAGAGTAGGGAATGGCTGACATCCCCCATTCACAGGCAGGGAAATAAAGGACAAAACTGCTGCCTTGCGAAGGTTCTGGACCTCACTGTGTACACAACTACTGCTTCAATTCATAATTTATCTTAATTTTCCATGAAACCGCTGCTCTTATAGTGCTATAAAGCCACTGCAGCTGACTGTACATATGAAGTTAAGCAACAGGAAAACTCTGCAGCTGCTTCCTGCTCCAGGGCTGACATGGGATGGGTCACTCTTCAGCCCCACGTAAGCCCAAAAAGGTTAGTGCTGAGGCTGAAAGGGATTTCAAAGGGCTGACCTGATCTCCCAGTAAGAAACCTAAATTCAGCAGAGGGACTTAATTCCAGAGAAGCACACATATATTGCTAAGGAAATGGCATTCAGCACCGAAAGCAACAAGTGTAGAAAAGAAACCAGGAAAATGTCTGTTGCTACCTGGGAAACGTTCGAGAGTCAAGCTCTGGACAGGAATCTGATTTCCTGGTCCTTTCCTGCAAAGTGAACATCTGCACACATTAATTGTAGCTGCCTTAATCACTAGTTTGGTCTTCCACAGCTCTTGGAAAGTTTTCTGGCTTAAGCATTAAGTGCACTTAGTGCCATGGTGTACTTGACGTGGTGGTGTTAGGGCAAAGGCTGGACTCGATGACCCCCGAGGTCTCGTCTAACCTCATTGATTCTGTGATTAACACAAACCTCTTCAAGTTACCAGGTATCTGTATGTGTATGTGCTGAGGCTGAAGAGCCAGCAAGAGTCTCCCTTGGTGCAAGTTGCCTTCTACAATGGCAGAACCTTTCCCCATCTGCCCCGCGCTGCCCAGAATCCAGCTGGATTCTTATTTCCCTCCATACTTCCCGGTTCTTGCAATTCAAAGTACATGGAGAACACTCCAGAGGCACTAGCTATATTTTATCTCCAATGACTAATAATAACCAAGGTCAAAATTAAACAGCTGACCCAGATCCAACCTCTCTTGTATCTCTCTGCGTCATTGACTCCCCATTTCTTTCTACATCTCATCTGAAAATATATCTTTTCCTCCCTTGGCCACAGCTGTTAATTTCAATGTGTGTGTACGTGTGTTGTTATTTATTATTTAGCACTGCAAATCACCTTATGAAGCAGTTTTCATGAAAGGCACTACATAAAAGGAAGCTGCTTTTGAATATTTTAGGAACCTGGCATTCTGCTATTGATATTCTAATTTCATTTATTTGAAAATCAAGTCAGGCCCCAACAGGTTATTCAACAAATTAATAAATGTTGCAGCTTTTGTCTTCCAGAGGGTTTTTTTTTTAGCCCCTGGGATTTGCACTTTCATGTTTTTCTCTGGTAAAGTCTGCTGCGTTTGTTTGTTTAAGAGAGGAGACCTGATGTTCTTGTGTGATCCCCTGACTCCAACAGCTGGGGCTTGAAAAGCAAACAAACATTTCAAGATGCAGAAGGGGGGGATGGAAATCAGAGAGATCAGCCACTCTGCACCTCCCTCCGGTCAACTAGCTTTTTACGTGGCCTTTTTTTCTTCTCCTTCTAAGGTCCCCGAGATCCTGGTAGACTTGGGATCTTGCAGAAATTTCAAGCCCATTGCTATCTTAGGAGGAATGTTAAGAGCTGGAGCCATCTGCATCCAGAGCAGCCACGTGAGAACTAGGAGGCTCCTGCAAGGTGGACAACGTTTCTGGGACTGCCAGCACCTGCCGTCCTTGGGCATTGGTTACTCCAGAAGAGGATAACCAGGATCAGGCTGCAGATTTGAACCTCAGCTATACCTGCCTCAGCTTTCCCCAGACTATCCTCCCAAGTTTCCACGCTCTCCACCTCTCAGGCCTCCTCCTTGCTGGGAGCTGATGCCCCAAGAGTTCTCCAACCAAACCTTGCCACCTGAAATGTCGTACCCCATGCCAGCTGCTATAATACACCCTAAGCACTGACCTCAGCGTAATGCGATTTTAGGGAAGCAGGCTATTAACTGTCATCTTAATGTAAACGAGCTTCTGAAAATGAAGAGGGGCCAGCACCACACAATGAAATCTCCCTGAAAAACCAAGATACACTCTGCTGAGCTCTACAGCATTCCAGGACAAAACATAGGCTGGGGTTTTTTTTGCTACAAAGGACGTGAGATACTGTTTTCAATTAACATAAGCTCACTGGCCTCTTTCTGACCTAAAATTTCCCCCAAATGGAAGTATAAGAACCTATTTGTTTAACCTATACATTTAAGCCTCCTCAGAAGAGAAAGAAATGCAGTCTCCTTCCTACTCAGACTTTCATCTTGCACACAAAAAGAAGGGGGAGGAAAAAGGGGAAAGATTCTTCAGAGAATTAGCAAAACACTCACGTATTAGGTAAAATATATATATATAATGTATTTATCTTGAACATCAGTGTAGCAGCTATGCAAAGAGCCATGTCTTTCCTTTTTTTTTTCTCTAGGAGATAGCTCAGAGGCACCCAACCCATAACTGGACCAGCCCATAGCATCCATTCAAACAAGAATGCTGAGTTAACCTAGAGAAGCACAGGACTTAGATGCAGTGAATACACATTTCTCAACAAAGAAAAAGCCATTTCAGTCACAAATTGGCAGAAAAAGCCACATAAACAGTTGCAGTACATATCTGCCCATTACATTTGAGAATCCAAACAGCGCTAGCGTATCAGTGGTAACTGTGTTAGCACAGTAGATAATGTCAGGAATAACGTCTCCTCAGCTGTACATAATGAAGTTGCAGTTCCACAGAGAGACTCGAGGGCCACCAGAAACCACAAGTGTTAAACTGGAGCCTTCAGTTCCTAGAATTATTGTCTTAATTTATGTGCATTAAAGTGCAGGAGGCAACATATACTACCCTTAGATTTTAAAAGGATTTTTCCCAGTTTGCTTCTTGTCCTCCCCTTTAACCTTTCAGTAAATTTCCATTGGTTGCTGTTTCCACGCAAGCCTGAAATTTTAATTCAATTGCACATCTTAATAGCCCGGTTCCTCTGTGGGTCCAGGTATTTGGAAATTAGCAAGAAATGAGAAAATGAAATTTGAAAAATTTAACCTTGAGGGTTTTTAATCTCTTCACCTATCACAGAAGTAATGGAGCAGATGACAGAAAGATTTTAATGCTATTTTAACATCTATATATTTATGCTCATGCATATATATATATTTATATGTATTTATCGCTGAGCTTCTGAGAGGTACACAGGAGCACTCTTCATGTGAGCCAGGAAATGAAGCTGATTAATAGAGCTCCTTCCTCCAAATGCAGAAAGTAAATTCAGCCTAAATGATAATCAGTAAGTTTGATTTTATTCATCCCTTCTGTATCAAGTCTGAGAGACTGTTTTGAACAGAGGAATACTGATGTAGACACCCTTCCACACTCTGTGCGCTTTACTTTACATTGCAATTACTTTACATTGCAAAGGCTAGAGGGCTGATGTTAGTGTTGGTCAGCGGGTTAAATATTTATAACATATATAAAAATATATGCTAATTTTAGAATAGTAAACTAAGTTTAGGACATGGCTTGGGGCAAATTTAAACAAAGTCATCAAATCAAGAGCTATGTTTTATAATAAAGCCATAGGCAGAGGCAGAGCACAACAGGTATAACTCTGAATTTGCTTGCTATTAAGGATAAGCACTAAACTGACGGTACCGTTTGCATACCAATGGCTGCTTGGAGCATATAATGAATACGCTACCTGAGTCTGTGCTACAGTCATTTCTAACAGGGTAGCAATACTGACCTGCTAAATCATTCATCAGCCTGACCAGGGGCTGGGAAAGCAATAAACTTCTGCATAGCCTCCGTGGCACACCGGTTACGTGAAACTTTGTCGATGATGCTTTGGGTAGAGAAAGGAGCAAAGGAAGATGTGTAGTCACCTCTTCTGGGAAAAGGATCTGCTGTTTGTGCTGAAAGAACCTGGAGACGCAAAGAAGCTGAGCCTTGCTCATAGCCTGTATCAGGAAAGGGTGTCTGAACGGGTCAGGGCAGCAATAGAAGAAGCACTAAGGGGTCAAACACCAAGGGATTAAACACCTCCCTTGGCCACAAAGGAAAGCCCTAACCACAAGCACGTTAACTGTATGCCTACCCCAGCATCTGGAGCTTGGGACTGTGGGCTAACAAGCATGTGTCCTCTGCCAAAGCTCCAGGAGCTTCTGACCATGCGTACATTTTGCATGCAGCGCCAGGAAGATTTGTACATCACATTACTCAGGAAACCTCCACACCCCACAAACGGCTACGGTCCCGGCCTCGCCTCGCTCGATGGCAAGCCTCTGGTTCAAGGCTGGCCAGGGGAAGGACTATCCTGAATTGATTGGCATTTTGTCCCACTCGGAGTGAATTGCTCTCCAAGGCTCTCAGATCTGCTCACAAGGAGCCTGGCACAACAGAAAGCTGCCGGGCAGTTGTTGGTGTCCTGACATATCACCATAATACAAACGGTAATATAAGATCTCCCTTGTACAGCCCAATGTTTTGTTTGCTTTACTGACTGCTTCTGTTCATTTAACAGATGTTTTCATTGAGCTGTTCACAATAACCTCTAGGTCTTTTCCCTGAGTGGTTACAGTTAATTTAAAATGCAGCAATGTGTATGAGTAGGTCATACTTATGCCTTCCAATGCACATTAACTTGCATTTGTCAACATTTAATTTCATCTGCCATTGCCTTGCCCGTTCACCTGCCTGGATAGAGCTATCCTCAGCTTTTCAGAGCCTGCACTAGCTTTCACTAAATAACCGTAGGCGACTATTGTTTTTTTCCATCTTTTCCTCCCCTCTCATTCTGGATTATATTTTTAAAAGCCTGGTCCAAGCTAGGTCTTCCAGATACCCTCGACTTCACCTACCGCCACACTGAAAATTGATCATTCTTTTTTTGCTCTTTGCTGTTTAACTCACAGCTGCTTCCTAACCTGTGCCAGTAATTCCTTTATTTAAGGGCATCCTCTTTTTTCACTACCTTCTCCTCTACCGGTATCTTATCTTTATTATCCATGGGAAGAGACTTCAGAGGGTATCTCCTGCATAGTGTTTTCAGTAAAATATGTGAAGAGACAATTAGCAGTGAACTCTGCCTCCTGTATATTCCCAGATTTAAGTTCTCTCACTAGTTCCTGCTTCTAGTCCCCTATACAATCACTTGGTAGGAGCTCTTTTTTTCCTCTCTATTCAGGGGAAAATAAAAAGGACTTAAGAGTGCAAAAGCAACACCGTACACAGCACTTCCCTTGCCCTCTGCCCTGAGGTTTCTGGAGAAACCATGAACGGAATGAGTGTTATCTTCCCCACAGTCAAGGTGGAAAAAACACCGCAGAAAATAGCGAAAAGGCTCTCTCAAGCCACCTGGATTCCCCAAGAGCTATTCAAGCATTCTGTCTACTGCAGACTAGGTTATTGCATTTAAATACATGCTCGGATTTAGGAATAAGGTTTGACATCGAGCTTATTGCAAAGAAAAAGCAGGCCCTGGGCTTTTATCCCCTACCCAGCTGCTCTGACCAGTGTGCCTGGAGACTGCAGATAGCTCTACGGCTGCAGTCAGAGAGGAGCAAGCAGCTGGTTTGCTCTCCACTTCCCTTGCCAAATGCAGGTGATTTCAACTCCAGCATTGCCACCTCTTCATATACACAGCACAGCAGCCAGAGATATAAATATCACAATTGAAAAGTCACATACAACTTACCCCCCAAAGGGAAAGAAGGGGAGACGGAGAGAAGCCTCTATGAGAAGGGAGAATAAGTCAGCTGGCAGAGCTCCCCAGAGCATCAGGCACAGCGATGGTACAGCGGAGACAACGCAGAAAGGGGATGCTCTCCTGCCCGATCGCTGCCATCCTCCACTCTCACCAGCTCTCCCCCTTACACCAGATTGTTCAAAGACACAAACCTTTGAGGATTTACTGTACATTTCTACCTGAATTATATTTCCATATTTAAATTCTAGGAGAGAAAAAAAAAAAAGAAGAAAGAGAAAACCCAAATCCAGCGCTCCATATAACCCAGTGGGAAAACGTCACAGAATGGCTTTGAGCCCTTGGCACCTCCTGGGCACAACTATGAAATATCAGCAGCCATCTTCCCCTTTTATTTCTTGTTAACAACCAAATGCAAGGCAAGAAGCAACAACATCCACTGAAAACTGCATGCTTTGTCAGGAAGTATTTAGAGCAGACGAGGGATTTGCACTTCCTCTGTCCAGAAGAAAACGCTGCTCCAACCCAACTTCTCCAAAAACCCAAAGCAGTCTGTACAATCATTAACATGGAAATAGTTAAGCAACTTGATATTGGTTATAGTAGAGCTGTGTTCCTGAATCTACAGGAAAACATTTCCCCACTGATTGTGTTGTCAAAAAAGTAGCAACACTGTTTTGACCAGTTTTGCTTTGTCTCTGCAGAACCTTATGAATCTGAATCCTCCTTTCCAAAAGGATGAGCACCAATAAATTCACATTGAGTCTGGATAGTCAAGGCCACTTCTACTCCTCAGCTCCATTTCCTTCCTCTTTCTATTCCTTTTGCAATAGCCAAGCAAATCATGGAGGAGCAGCATAGCAAAAATTTACAGTTGATTATTACTATTATTGCAAGCATAAAGACCCTGGAGGTTACGACCTACATCCATCTAACACCTGCACCCAAACAGCTTGCATTCGGACTGCAGCAAACAAGAGCCAAGACAAACACATGGCCAGGGAGATTTGGAGGAGGAAGGAGAAAGAAAGTCATCATCCTCTTGTATTTCACACTTAAAGACACCAAGACAGAAGTTGTTAGAAAACAACCTAAGCAGAAATGCACGAAAATACCTCAGTACTCTCCAGTTTCCCAGCTTTGAGAGGTCTGGCAAGGTCTTTGGTCAGAACTGTCCCAGAACTTTTATCAGACCTTCATGTCCTTGTCCAAGCCCTATAAAACAACGCCAGATGAGAATTGCCCTTCTACAACTAGCTTTTGTTGATGGCACTGACCATGGAAGAGACAAGGCAAAGGAGAAACAGTGGGATGGAGTCTGCAAGGTCCTGGCTATCTGCCTGAAGGTTCACAGGCTTATCCAGCTTTTGCAACGTCCCCAAGAGCTTCTGAAGGCTTGTTCATGTATTTAAGCCAAGACACCAATGTGTGTGATGTTGCCTTTGCCCACAGAGGTAGATACACCAGATATCTCTGTGCTTACCTATAGGAGCATGAAAGGAACTTTACACCTTAGTCCACAACCAGGAAGAGACAAGTTGTCTTTTCTGTTCCCTCTGTCTGTCAGGACAGGAACCCTCACCATGGATCAGCTGTCTCCTAAAACATAGCAACAAAGAAAAAAACCTCCCAAACCCTGCTTAAATGCCTGCAAACGAGCACACTCCAAGCACAAGTGACTGCTGCCCTCATTAGGAAGGACAAAGTGTTATCGGCGTTGGAGGGAGGAAATAAAAAAAGCAGCTTTGTGAAATCACAATGGTGTTTCCCAGATAGGATGCAGGCTCATTTCAATGCTAACCAGATTATTTAGCTAGCTAATGGCTATCTCTGAAGAGATAGTTGGAATTAGTTGATAGTGATTTAATTTGTGTTGCAGATTGCTAATTAAGCCTGTGAAGAGGACAAAAAAATTAATCCATTTAGTTAAGGAGATACAATGATAGATGTGGCATATTTGAGTCATTCATATCCAGGAATAAATTAAAAGATTTTGCTCCAGCTCGACTTTGAGCAGGGAGGGCGTGCGCACGTGGACGCTGGCTAGGAGGCCGCGTGTGGCCTTGACCACCCCCAAACAGCATCCATTTCTCTAGATCACTGGATACGTGGTCCTCCTTGTGCGAAGGCTACGGCTAACTCCGCAGTCTTTATGTAGGGTATGTTCGGAGAAAATTCCCAGTCACTCAGATCTGGAGTAGTGCTGAGTGCCTGCTGGGTTTTTAGGGCTTCTGTGGGGACCAAGGAAAGCTTCAGATGCTCTGCAGCCGGGTGGCATCAGCAAAGAAGGTCTCCTGCCTCCAGGGTACCCACTGTCACTACACCCTTTGGTGTAAAGCACAAAGACAGAAGCAATGTCGCTGATGCCAGCCTCCCCCTCCCACGGGTGCCACGCTCGGCACACGCAGGCAGCCACTCACCGCGCAAAGCGGATGAATGTGGGGCTTTGTCTGTAAGCATCAATACCCAGGCTTGATCCAAGAGGGGAATCGGTACAGGGGAGAAGAGGTAATTAATAGATACGTAGGGAATTCCTCTGAGAATGCTCCCAGAGATCCGAGATTGCATTGCAAGGAGTGCCGGCTGCAGTAATCCTGTCTAATCCACCTCCCTTCCACCTCCTCCAGGCAAGGAGATGGCTGCCCAGGGATTCCTGCACCACATCCCATCTTGATTTTCAAACGCCAAGCGATAGAAAAGCCAGCTCACACCTCAGTGAGTTGCTCCAACATTTAATTAACCTGTTAACCCCTAAATCACTCCAGGCAGTGCAAGTCATTTTAGAAAGATGCCCAGACATCTTCACAGAGGAAATTTAAAAACCCTAAAATTATTTTGGGAAGCAGAATTCAGTTTACCCATAAAAAAACCCCCCACACCAATCAAAACCACACACACACATAAAAGCATTTTGAGTGTTTTTTAAAGCTGTTTACAAAATATTTAAGGAACTATTTAATTAGCAAATCTTGAGGTTTTTTTTTAATCTAAACTTTTCATTGAGAATGCTCCAGTTTTTTCCTCAATGTATACTAGCTTTCAAGGGAAGCTGCTTAATGGCTGGCTCGTTGGATCCTTATCACACTTTGGAGATGCAACCATGAAATCTTAAGAAGTCTGATGTCTGGATGACTGCAAATAGGGGAAGGGCTGTTTAAGGGCAACCCACTTGCTAGTGGCAAGCAGTTCCTCTGGCCTGATACAGCCTTTGGCCTTTCTCTTCCTATCCCGCCTAGATTTTATTCTTTCATCCATTTTGATTTGAGCTGACACGTAGCTAAAGGCAAACCCAATCCAACAAGCTTCCATACCCACTGGGATCCAGCTGCCAGATTAGAGCCAGGGTGCAATCACACCTTGCTTTGACATCGCACACATCGCACCGGGGGGATTACAGTTCGTGTACAGCTCACAGCACTGAATTGAAACAAGATCCTGCTCTCATCAGTGCACTGGGGTGACATGATAGGGAAGTCCAGCCTCAACTAATCCTGAGTTAAAGGGCTGGACTATTACTAGATGCTGAAAGTTTTAAGGAGACCAACTCAGCTCCCCCCCCCCCCCCCCCCATTCACACCAATC
Source organism: Cariama cristata (assembly GCF_000690535.1). NCBI lineage: Eukaryota > Metazoa > Chordata > Aves > Cariamiformes > Cariamidae > Cariama > Cariama cristata. Next base: position 35,478 of record NW_009615631.1, on the reverse strand, counting down.
ACAAACAATAAGCTGCCCTTTCTTGAGAAGCTGCAGATTTCTGAGCAGTAGAAACAACCGCTCCCAGCTACCACGCAGCTTGGGACAAAGAAGATCAAGCTTATCTTCTCGTTCTTAGCATCTAAGCCCCGGGTTTACACCTGCAAGCGCCTTGGGGTTGCCTGCACACCACTCGTCACACAAACCCAGCAAACCCCAGTCAACAAGCAAAACACAAGAACAGGGTCTGTTATTGCCAGTGAAAATGGGACAGCTGAAATGCCTGTCAGGAAAGAATAACTAAACTACATCCTACTCTCCAAAATGAAAGAGAAGCAGAAGGCTTTACTATAACAACTGTTAATAGGCCTAAAACAGTGTGGCTATTTGTCTACCTCTGGCAGTGATTTTTGCGAGCACAAATACATCTGTCTCTGCAGCTGAGCCATTCTACATTGCTTCTGCCTTCCAAAAAAGACCATCGCCATCTCCTGTTTTTAGCTCTGCAGCTGCAGAAGTCTCATTGCAATACACAATTCATCCAGGGATATTAATGCAGTATTGAAAGCACCAAAGAATTGCTTGCAAAGCCCAGCGAATACCTACTACTCCAAGAACTAAGAATGCTAAAAAACTTTCCCTCCCTTGGGTTTTTGGTGTTTTTTTTTTTTAAGTCAAGGTGGTGGAGCCTGCTTCTTCTTGTAGGCTTGATACTAACAAAAACTAAGCTTAATGTGGGGAATGACAGACCTCTTAGGACACCTCTTTGAAGATGAGCTGTTCAAATAGTGTCATCTTTGCCAAAGGAAAGAAAACATTGCTGACTGGGGGAACAGGTCTATCCTTTTCCAAGACGTGCACACGTACAGCACGATGAAGGCTGGAGTAGCAAACAGGCATCCAGGTAAGCACAAGCTGAACGCAGCTGACACCACAGGCCATTATGTCCTAACACCACGGGTCTGTCGCCGGAGAAGTCTGTCCTAAACTCACTGTACCGCAGAATTGTTCACTTTTAAATGTTCTGCCCAGACCTCAGGTCACTTTATCCCCAGCACTTAATACAACTGAAGCTGGAGCAGCTCCACTGAAGATCTTCACACTGGGATGGGTTCAGCCCTCCAAGGGAAAACAACTTTGTGTTTCCACATCTACTTGAAAGATTAGCCAGGGAAGTTCAAGTACCTTTGAAGCTGTTCGGAGCCCAACAACATGCCAGACTGTTTCTGAGTGATAGTATGGCAATATCGCTCCAGGAAGAGTAACGGTAGGCTTTAAAGCAGCTCTGAAGGAGTTAAAGCCCAGCAGTTGCCGGTGGGAATCCTTAACCACACTAAGGCCTGAGAGATACAAAGGGATTGTCTGGATAAAAGTTGATTAGTCCACATTACATGGATTAGTATTCCTTTTGAACTTTTAACAACTTTGTTATGTCTTTTACTTGCCTTTTTATGTAAAAAAATAAATAAAAAGATGGAGGTTTTTTTAAAGCTTTTTTTTTTCCTAAAGGAAATTATTAATTCTCCCTATTACCAACAGATAAAGCCCTGGCCACACTTGAAAGGGGGAGTCAATAACATACAGAGGTTGGAAGCACCACAAATCCTATCGGACATGCTCCGATTGCCTTTAGATGTTTGCCTTTGTAGCAGGAGCATGGCTGGATTCCACGGCAACTCAGCAGCTCACGCTGCAGAGACAACGAACTGCAGGGCAGCACGGGAAGGGGCCGAGCTGAAAGGGGCGAGCTGGGGGAAGGAAAGAGAAGACAGAGGACAATCCCATTTTGATAGCTCCAAGAAAGCCAAAGAAACAACAGTCAGAAGAACCGGTGCAAGCAAGGTCAGGGCAGAGCTGCTCCCTGTGGAGGGTCTGTCTAGACTACAGAAAGAAAGTGGTTGGACTCAGGTCAGGGGCTAACGAGGAATACGATTCAGACACAGGGATTCGCTATGATCAAGGGGAGAACTGCAGGTTTGGCAGCCAGCCGGTAAGCCCATGCCAGGTGAGATGAAGGCAGAAATAGGGGTAAGCGTGAACATTACCCTTGGCTCACAATGGCCAAGAAAGCTATCCTAGATGGAGCTCTGGTGGGAGAAAATCCCAGTTCCTCCCTTGCTTCTCCGCTCACTCCACCATGGGATTTACCAAACCCTGGCTGGCTGCTGACCTGAGAGATGGGAACAGTTCACAGTTGAATCGCAGGTTGAAACAGCTACTCCTCCCAGGGACAGTCCTCTCAATAAATGGGTGTTTCATGCATACATCTGAGGGAGGTGCTCAGCTCCAAGCAGACTCTATTTCCACATCCACTTGCATCTGAAATGGAGCAGCAGTCACTCCACGACCAGTCGCTGTGTCCAAGATTTGCTGTAAGTGCAAATGCCTTGAGAAGAGTTACGAGAAGAGATGAGAATCACTGGGTGGGAAGGGGAAAAGCAGGAACCAGATCTGTGTATTAAACACAGAGCAATCTCCCACTGCTCCTCTCTGAGGTTCATCTACAGGTTAGTTACTTCCTCTGGGAAACCTGCCGTTTCCCTCGTTCAGAGGTGACTTGTATGGAAACAGGACAGTCACCCTGACCCCAAGACTGCTGTCAAGAGACTGTTTCACCTCCTTTGGGCTTAAGTGCTTCATTTATCTAAACAGGTTTAACAACATGAAACTTGAATCATGTTCCACTGAGTTGAAAATGCACTTTTATCCTGCTATGAGACAGCATTCATCAGGAACCGGGGGAAAAAAAAAAAAAAAAAAAAAAATCACAAACTCATTCTACCTGGGACCTTAAGCTCTGTGGGAACATGAGCTGGCAGCCCTGAAAAATCAACATGCAGCACCACATAGCCCCAACATGAAATACTACTTATTATCCAAGACCACACTTGCCTTATAACAGGATCAACAGAGCTGGGAATGACCCAAACCTGTTCATCTAGGTGCAAAAGCATCTTCCTGCTTCTGCAGATTTAATGATGTCTAGCATCTTCCGGGTGATGTTTTAACCAGCCCAGGAAACACAGGTAACTTCATTAATCCACTGCTCTACAATACACAGTTCAATTGACTGATGACTCTAACACTGTGCCATTTCAGTTTCAGATAAACAGAAGAACCACATTTTCCAGCTTTAAAAACACCACCATCATGAAGAAATCCATATAATTTCAAACGCCAAACCTCTTTCAAATCTGCAGCCAATATAAGTTATGAGAAAATGGGAATATGAGGCAGAAAAAGACTACACTGTCTTGAATTGAGGACATTTAATAATATATGCAGCAAGCCCCTCAAACCACCTCTTTTTCTCTCCTCCCACTGCAGACTGAGAAAATGAACTGAATTGGAAATTCTGTCAGGAAAAGTACATCCTCCAAAATTAAAAGACAAAGGCGCAGTGAGAAAATGAGCTGTGTCAGGCTCACTTATAACATCAGCAGCCCAAGGCACAGATAGTCCCCTTCACAAAGCAAGCCAGCCACGTGTTCCTTGGGCTCCACAAGCACCTTCGCAGGCATTCAGGCTAAGCAGGTAATACCCCTGAGCTCGTGAAGCATCTCCTGAAAGAATCTGGGAGAAAATACAATACTCTCAGTGTTCAGTTCAACGGGCAAGCTGAGGAAAAGCCCTCTCACCCCTCCAATTCTTGCCATGCCAGACAGCCCTTTGTCTCTGTACGGAGAGGGAGGTAGCTCAATCAAGGCTAATGAGGGAGAGCGTTGACCAGATTTTCTGCCAGCGCTCCTGAAAACATGGGGCTCCCAGGACCATGCCTGACTTGCACAGCATCCACACCCCTCAAATCAACCAAGCCTGCCTACAACCAGGCCACGGCAGGACAACACCGTGCCACTACCCCCTCAGCAATGCTCCTCTCCCCAACACGTCCTTCCTTGTGCCTTAGCTAGGATGGGTTTTTATAGGTCTCTGCAGAGACCTAGGTGGGCTTTAAAGAACACTTGGATGAAAAAAAAGACAAAAAAAAGCACAATGCCCTCCCAGTTGTGATAGCCAGTGTTGATCCAGTCAGGTACAAACTTTTTAAAAAGGGCAAGCAGACCATTTGCACTCCCCATGCAAACATATTGTCTCAGGAATCAGACAGGGATTGCATGTGTCTTAGAGAAGCATGTATGCATAGAAGTATAAAATTATTAATCAGATTCTTACTATTATTAATAAATACTCTTTCTGCTGTAATACAGAATGTAGCCGCTGAGATCAAAGACTCGTCGTTCTGCATGCACATACATAATAAGAGAAAATTCCTGCCCCAGAGCACGTACAAGAGAATGGATATGACAAAAGCTGAAAAAGAAGAGAGAAATTAAATGAGTTGTTTCAGGTCAGCCAGAGCTTTGCCTGGTGCTCTGCACACTGGATGCAGAGCATTTTAGGAACCGGTTTTGTTTCCTGTGATGATACGGGAATGCCGCAGCTCTTTGTTCTGGATCTGCACTCTGCAGTCTTAGGAGTGGAAGAGCATCCTTTCACAACTAGCAGACTCCAACACACAGATGCAGAATCGTTCAGGATCCTGACTTAATTAGTGCTGTATTCCTGTCCCACAAAGCGAACATAAAGTGACCTGAAATGTAAGAGATTGCTGTGAAATAGCAGAAACTGCTGAAGAATGGCACTCTGCTTACTTCTTCTGTAGTTCTGGCATCTACTGGATAGCAACACCAGCCTTGGGGTTATCAAGTAAAAGGTGGACCCATCACCCAGCTTTTATTCCAGAGCCCTACCTGGCACAGACTGCCACAAATCTGGGTGCTTTGTTTAGCCGTACAGCCTCTGAGGGGACAGCAAGCACAAAGCTGATAGTGTCCTGCACCAGTGCTTCACACTTTTAGACATTACTATGATATATGACATCTTGTTTTCGTAAATATTCCACATTCCTACAGAATAATTCCCCTAATTCCTTTAATCCTATTTCTTTTCAGAAGCAACATCAGCGCAGTCAGGTTACCAAGTTTTGGGATACCAAAGTATTGACTTTTCAGGTAAGGGCAGAAAATAGTACTGCTCATTTTCTCCCAGCTTTATTAGCAGGAATTAATTCAGTGGAACCTAAAGTTGATGAAGGGGATTGAATACCCAGAAATATATGCCTCTTCCCCTCATCTCTGCTCCTGGAGGAAACAGGATCAAGGGTGGATGCTCCTCAGCATCCCTTGGCAACTGGAAGTCCTACAGACCAGTTGTGTGCATCCCTCTGACTTCTCTGCAGGATGGGCCAACTAGGTGACCATGACCAGTACTGAAAAATCCCTTTTTAATACACTCCATCTGTCCCTGCTCTGCAAGCTCCAGCTCAGTGCAGTTGTGACAGGAGTCAACCACAGACTGTTTGTAGTTAAACCATAGCCCAAAGGCATGGGACAAATGTCTGCAGTAATGACAAAACCCACACCCCTCACACTTTTACAATACCAACTGCCAAGCTGAACTTTCTTTGGTAGTCAAACATCTATAAAAAGTTCCAAAACAAACCCAAACAACCAAATTCCTGGGGGAAAAACCACTCCCTCAGGGCTACCAACTGCAGCAGTGCTGATGCATTGTGTGGTCCATGAGATTGGCAGCCAAACACAGACCCACTTGGCGTGACCTTTTTGTCCCCTTGGCACTAGACAGCCTTTTGGCCTGAGACTGCCTGGGTGCTCCCAGGGAGCATTTCGACCGAGCAAGGAAGGGACTGGGGAGAGCAGAAAAAAAGCCCAGGACAGGAATTTGAGTTTTGCTAGGAGAATGTAAGCTATAAGGGAAAAGAAAAGCCTATCAAATACAGCTTGTAAGATTAGATGAGGTAAAATATGCTGTGGGCCTTTTGTTGTTTTAAAATTCCTTTCCCTCTGATGTATTGTTTCACCTAATGAAGAAACATGCTTTCATTTCAAACAGGTTGCTACCTCCTGCCACTGAGCAGAGTTCCCACGGGGCAGGAACGCTGCAGCCCAGATCCCACGGACACAGAGAAACCTGTGCACCATGCTCTGGTCCCTGAGCAAGGTATGGCCAGAGACGCCATGCTTCAGGGGGAAAACTCAGAATCCAGAAACAGAGGGGACGGTAAAGAGGTCACTAGTTTTGTACAGGGCGACAATCAGATATGAAGGAGAACTAACAAAGAGATTACCTTTGCCGGACCAGTGCAAAACAGCCTGAAGGTCTCAGAGCATGCTCAGGCAGCACGGCTGATGCATTATCACATCACCTATGTTCTGCCTCTGGAAAAATCTGATCCATCCTTATTTCTCCCTGGACACCTCTCCATTGCAGATACAGTTGCTAAATCCTGCATCCTTCAACGCATCCTTGTACATTAATCAGCTTGCCTTGCACCAGGTCCCCTCAACACCCCCACACCCAGCTCCTTTTCGGGCAGCAGGATCCTGAGCTGAACCCACTCAGATGCTGGAGCCAGCCCTGCTGGACCCTCAGCCTGCTTCTGGGGGAACACAGCTTCATTATTTCTTCTTTCCAAGACAGAGAAGACTCAGAGCATTGCAATGGGTCACTTCTCAACCACCTCCTCCTTGTAAAGCTTATATGCTTACGGCACAGCCACAGCCTGGCCACTGGGACAGATTCCTTTACTACAAGATGGGTATTTTAACTTACAACGACAGATGCAGCAATCGGGTGTATTTAGAGAGGCAGAGGGCAGGAAGGACGGACTGGAGAGCAGGATGCTGGTTTTGGGAGAGGATGCTTCCATAAGGATGGGAGATGATGAGCGTCTGCCAAACAAGTATGGATGGACAGGTAAGAGCTGGGACTGGCAACAGTCTCCACTCTGCCCAAACCACACTTATGCACCCTCTGTTACCTTTACTTGCAGAAAAGATGGCTTTGACTGCCTTGCAGGGCAGGAGTCAGAAATGTCCTACAACATGCTCAGAAAACAGAACAGCACAAGTGAGAATCAAACTTGCGTGCTTCAGGCTGTCCCTGAGGCCTTTTGAGCTCCACTGTAGCTTGTGAGATGCCTTGCTCTCCCAAATCGATGTGGCAGGAGAACAACCTAGCCTTTTTCAGATAAGCAAGATACACTGGATTACCCTTGGCATGGCAAAGTCTGATCCACCTTCCCATTTCCCCTCCAGCAGCAGGCAGCACTGCCACCACCTGACATAATTGCCTGAGCAAATGCCAAAAGCTGGAGATGTGCATCCTTCAGCTTCACCCTGAACCGACACACCAAGAAAAAAATCCAGCATATACAGACAGCCAAACGTACTGCTACCACTTGAGCTCAAGAGTAAAGTATCTTGCTGAGGGCTGCAATAATTCATACCCACAGGGGACTGCATGACAAGTCCCCTTCTGTGCCAAACTCACATAGGCACAGTCACGCTCTTCTGCCAAGCAGCAACCATCTTTCAAAAAAAAGGAGCACAGTCCAGCTCCATGAAATCAAATAGATTACATACGCTCCCTTGAAGAATTCTCAGTTTATTCACCAGTGGCCACACATTCATGCATAATGCACTTACAGTCACTCATGAAAATAATGTATCGGTGACATCTGAGCCATTTGAGCAGAACGTGGGTCACAAGAGATCAGAGATGGAATTTCTTTATTGTTCCACTGCTGCTGTTTGGTTACGTTTCTCTCATTCAAGGTTAAATCATTTCTGTTTGGAACAATCATTGCATTCTGCATTACACGCTGGCAAAACTAATGGGCCCCCCTGGGCTAGCAAACGCTCTGCACCTCTCCGGAGAATTCCTCCATACCTCTGTTCCTTCTCCGGGTGACTTCTCCTACACCCCTGCGCTTCTCACTAATTTGTGAACTGCCTGAGAATCAAATCAGATGTTAGGTCCCATTAACTACTGGGCAGAAAAGTCTGATAACAGTGCAAATTAATTTCTCTCTCTAGAAGTACCTCCCACCAGAAGGAACATACTCCTTTACTGGGAAGGGCAACAGGCTACCGCTTTCTTACCAGACAGAGTTCTAGTAACCCATCAGAAGGGAGGCAATTGCTGTCAGGATACTGTTTCTGAGCAAGTGATTACTCCTGATGGAAGGATATGATATGCCCTTGGCTCAGTGACAGAGATAAATCCAAGCCTAATGTTTGGAGACTGGTTGGTTGGTTCATTATTTGCTTTCAGGAAGCGTGCACCTCTTCACCGCTGCCTTTGATCTAAGAAGAGGCTTTTATCTTTGCACCGAAGACTTCAACGACTCCCTCTCTCTCCCCACAGCTTGATTTACTCCAAGCCTGGCCACCACCATGACACAGTACATCAGCTGGATATTGTTCTCCCTCAAGGTTTCTTTCGCTGGGTAGAAATTCCAGACATCCGGCTAGCTGCGCAGAGCTCAAGGTCAACAACCACCCAGGACCAAGACGGGACATGGGACTGCATCAGTTGCAGCTGAGGGGCACACAGGCATGAGAAGCATCTGGTGAAGCATCCACTTGCCTCTTGTGCTCCAGCCTCGATGAGCAGACATCCATCCAAAGCTAGGTGTACTATTCAACTTAAATCTAAGGCAGAGCTCAAAGTCACCCTCCAGCTCAGCTGCAGAAATGCCTTCCCTATCATGTGACTACATCTACTCTCAGGGAAAAACTACAGATATTTCTCTCCTCGTGAAAGACAAAGGCCAGCATATTAAAGTATGGCCCAGCCTGACTTAGGAGTTCCCAGAGTAACAGGGCAACCACGTCTCTCCAGCATGCCAAAACCTTTGGCCCTGAGAGGGGGAAAGTAGGCTACACCAGCATCAACAACATGTGCAAAGTCACACAAATTGTGTTTCTGTGTAGTTGTATTGTACCCACCTCAATTCCCCCAGCTGTTTTGCTTCACTGGTCGTTGAAATGATTTCTGTATGCTCAGAGAGTGAAGCTCTGATCTTGTGTAGTCATCTACCTGCTTGGTTTATCTGCAGGGACTGAGCCAAGGATCTCTTGACCTGAAAACATAAGTCTCTCCTACTTGAACTGAGAGGTCAGCATTGTTAGCTTGGCAGGAGCAGCAGTCTCTAAAGCTCTGCATGTGCTCAGCCACTGGAGAGGGCAGGGAAGAGCTGCAGCAGCTCGGTCCTGGGAGATTCCCTCCGGACAAAGCAGGTCGAGAACACACTCTCAGTTCTGTGGATTTCTATTACTGCTGAGAAAGCTTGAGAACAGATCAGATGATGTTTCATTTGATTTTTTTTTAACTGAGATTTTATTTAGAAAAAATCCTTCTGAAGATTAGTTTTGAAACTTATTTCTAAGCATCTCCCTTTCCACAGTGATCCTAAGCCATTTCTCCCTAGATCATTTAAAATGTCAATGGCAAAAATATTACTTGGATTGATCTGAAACGATTCCTTGAATTTTTCAACAGGGACAAAGCCTCAGTTATTTGTACAGCTCTTGTATGCATGAGCTACATCTGAAGAAAAGTCTCCCTATCCTCACTTAAGATTTTAAAAAGCATTATGAAATGGTTATCAGCAAAGTTGCTGCACCCAGAACAGCCCGAAAAAGCTACACTCCAGCTCTTCCACCTCAGGGTCCACATGAAGAGACTTCATTTTGTAACCTAGCCAGGCTTTTGGGTGTCAGTCAGCTCTGCAGGGTTGCAACGCTGTAAGCAGAGAGGCCACCCCATACCCTGAGCGGGCACGGGAACCCAGACGTGACCTGGCTACACGAAGGCAGGCAAGCAGGGAGGCTCTGCTGCTGGCTCTGCTTTAGACCCAGGACCATCACTCCCCAAAGCTCCCACAGTCATGGAAAAGCCTGCAGGGATCAAACCACCCCATCTGCCTGCAGAGCCCATCCGTTGGGATGCAGCATGAAAACATTACAGACAGGGAGCTCCACCTCCTCTCCAAGCACGAAGCAAACCAAAATCAAGTGCAGAAGATAGAGGGAAAAGTCATGGCGATGTATTTCCCCTAACTCATCAAGCCCCTCTTCCTCTGATTCATACCCATCAGTTCCAACTCCTACCATGCCTAGGAAATTAAGACCTTCAAAAGCTCAAAAATGCCAAGGCACGGCCAGACAGTGTCTAGTCAGACTTTAGTAGAGGGTGAGGATAAACCTTAGTACTCCGGGCATATTCCTGCCAACTTCCATAGGACTAGGGACAGGAAAGGAAAGACAAAGCACCCTGCTTGCAATCAGGGCAAGAAGAGGAGCAAACCTTTCCTAGTGTAAAATCAAGACAAAAATAAATACCGTGTCAAAAAATAAAAAGCAGCAGCAGCGCAATAAAACCCAGCAATAACTCTCACCAGCGCTGCTCACTGACACCAGCTAGCCAAGCCTCCGCTGGGATAAATGACATAGAACTTCCTATGATAAACTAATAAAAGAGATTTCTATGAGTAATCATTGATTTGACAGGAAGTCAAACAAATCTATCCATCACCGCTGACATGTGTCTACAACCTTCCAAACAAAGCAGTGTCTACAGAGAAAAATTGAGCGAACTGCCCACACTGTCTCAAATGCCACATAAAGACAACCAGCGTCAGACGCCTCGATCGAATGCTCCCTGCCATTCACTCCTGGCTCCCGCTTTGATCTCTTCTGGATCCACTTCTGAAGCCTACAAACATCAGACAAACCCTGGGCTTCTCCTCCCACATCCTGCCCCTGCACCCCTCAGACTCTGCATGACACAGTCTCCATCTCCATCGGAGATAAGCAGAACAAACAACGGAGTGGTTCCATCCCACCCCTCTTCTGCCCACGGACGGCTGATGATCTTCTCCAGACTTTTTGTTACTGGGGGACTCCAGAACAGAGCCAAACAATTGTTGGTCACCATAACCATTTGAGGCTCTGTGCACACCAAGCTCTGAGCACCGACCTTTGCTGACGAGCTGAATCCCACCCCTCAGCCCAGGAGGACAGGAGCTTAGTCACCTCCTTTAATTCTGGAAATACATTAGCAATCAGCAAACAAAATAAGTCAGGAGTTTATAGTGCTTCTCCCAAGTATACAGTGATTCGACTGGGCTCTCTAGGAGCCCGGGCTTGGGGTAGGCTCAGGAGGTGAGCAACATGGCGCTCAGCAAGGCCAGCCTCAGTCCCAACCCAGCGAGACATCATTACCTCTCCATTATACAGGCTCTCTGCCACTGGGGTGTGACAGCAGCTCAAGCCACCGTAAAAACAATCATCATGCTCAGACCAGTAAGGCTGGTCTCTAAGGACTCTCCATCTACTGTC